>NW_018165317.1:627761-628989 GCF_001263595.1 Phalaenopsis equestris | reverse complement strand
GTTTTCTAGACCTCAACCAAAAGTGAGGTCCACAGTGATCCTGACTAACAAGATCTCTCATTTCTGTATAGAAAGTGAAGTGCTCGAAACCAATGAAATAATCCAACATGAATACAAATGATGCATTTATTCCTTGAGGATTCTAATTAATTTTAGTTAATTTATTTTCCTATTCTTTCTAATTTAATTTTTTTGATTTCGAGTTGATTTTTTCAAAAAACTAGTTAACATTATTAGATTCGATAACAAATATTAAGTTTTTCCCTAAGAGCGTAATGAGAAATCTAGGCTAAGTCTTTGTGCTAGCCTAAAAGAAAAGAAAAAAATGCAGTCAAGCTCCTGGCCATATACAACTCGAAGTAATCCTAAAACTATGGGTGGCCCATGGGTATTCTTATCCTCCATCTCTAAATGGTTTGTCCTTCATGGTTCTAGTCCTCTAGGCTTTGTGAGGCATTACTATATGTTTCCTTGCTCATCCTGCTTCACGCGCCCTAGCCTAGTTCTATGAATTACATTTGAAATGAAAATGCTTGACAAAAATCTTGCTTGGAAAAAAATTAGTACAAAGGCACACCAAAAGAATAAAAAATCATAGCACAACACAGCAATAAGAAATTATAAAAAACGTGCTTTGCTTTATTTTATTTGAAAGTTTTTTTCATTTTGATTTTAAGATTTTAGAGTGTGTTATGACGTTATGATTTTGAGTTTTTCTTTAAATATTGGCAGATTTTGCTTAGGTTCAAAAATTAAAAGAAGATTATGAAAAAAAAAAAGGTTTAGTTCAACCTGATAGTAGCATGTCAAACCCGAAAGAAGCACACAGTGTAGGTGAAATTCAGGACCCAGTCTGAATTTGATTTCACAACACACTTTGCTTCGGTGAACCTCGTTTGGCGCTCCTAACCTAACACACCCATTGGGGGTCCGATCCAAATTAGAGCTTAGAGATTCTAGAACCCCTCTATTTAAGAGTGGTAAAACATATGGCTCTAGAATCCAAAAATGAGTTGACGATACATGCTCAAAGAAGAAATGAGCGAGGCGCGTCAATAGACGAATGATAATCTAGCCCATAAGGAACATGAACACACTACCGATGCATGAAGATGAAGCCTCATAATCAAAAATGGAGAGAAGAATTACTCCTCAGCAAAATCACCAGAATCAGTAGGACGCCAAATCAAAATTCGTTGATTACTTTGAAAATAATTATATATATATA
>NW_018165317.1:575413-627708 GCF_001263595.1 Phalaenopsis equestris | reverse complement strand
TGACTTTAGATATATATATATATATATAATTTTAGTTTTGAAAAATGAGACCGAATAGATCTCATATTTTTGATAGTTTAAACACTCGAGCACAACACCACAAGTAATACACAATCCCAAGAGATAGACATACTACTTGATGACTAGCTCGATTATATAAACTAAATAATCCATGACATTTGTTTGGTCTACGAACCTTTTGTGTGACTGGCAATTTACTTACCTAATATAGAGATTAGATAGGGTTAATTTTACCTGGGTTCTTAATTCCTTATAGGAGCAAACCCTTACAGTTAATTACATCATAAATGATCAAAATTATATGAGAAAACACTCGATAAAAATCAGGGGTTTCTTCTTCAAGAAATTCAAAATTGAGTTTTCATAATTGCTTAGTCAAGTGGGAATGGACCAAGTGGGAACAATTATTTTTTAGGCCAAATGAGTGAAATGTAGGAGATGTTACAGATCTCGAGGCAAGCCACAGTGACTTCATATACTATCCTAATATTTGGCTTTGCATTTTGGAAGTGAAGTTATTCAATGTTTTTCTCCTGCCATTTATTTAAATTTTAGGGCTTACACTTGCACAATATCTGATTTTGCAAATAACCTAAAAAGATGGGAGGATGTAAGCCATACTGAATGAACAACCTTAGAAAACTATAAGAGTTAGGACTTATATTAACATAATTGTACAAAATCCTAAAGATAGAGTGAGGATTTACCTCGTACTAGATGAACAACCTTGAAGTCTTAAGGTTTATATCATTTAAGACTAAGGAAAGTTTTGTTGAAGTAGATATGCTTTGTTTGAGTGTTGGTCATCATCTGGAATTATCCTCCATCTGCTTGCAATTTGCTCCGAGCTCTTGGCAGTGATGGTAGCAGATTTTTAGGGTTTGTATATGAGCATGTAATTATTGTTGAGTTTCAAGGCCTGTCGTAGGGTTCTTTCTAAACACATGCCCTACTGTTGTTTGTCCCAGGGGTCTTTGCAAGCATAATAAATTATGCATAAATGAAATATACAGTAAAGCAAAGTAAAATAAAAGTGCAGGAAAGAAAAGGTAGTAGCGCGTACTTGCTGTCTCCAACACTGCTGCTAAAAGGGGTTAGATTTATAAGTAGAGCATGTAAATATTATAAAGGTTAAATAAGCACAATAGACATGTGTATATGTGGTATATAAAAGTCAAATGACACATATATGGGAGATCAGAACTGACTACAAAAATTCATGATAGGGGTAGGCTTAGACTCATAATTCTCGAGGGACATCCGTAGGCAACCATAAGCAATCTGTGTGATTTGTCTCATCTAACCTCAAGTAGGAACTACCACCTAAACAATTAGAGGAGGGAAACTTCTAGCCCGCTTAGAGTGATTAAATGGTAGCATGTAAAGTAAAATTTTTACCTAGCAGTCATAAATGGTTGGAAAATATTTTTTTGTTATGTAATATATATATATATATATATATATAGTAAATCAAATAGTCCACAAAATTGGTCACTGATTAGACTAGAGTTGTCGACAACTGAAGAAAGCAAGGGGGAACTTTTCACCAAGTGTTGGTGAATATTAACATCGATCCTGCACCCTACCAAAAGGTCCTTGGGCTAGAAAATGCTATTTTATTATCCTACTTTTAGCACCAAAAGTGTTTAACATCATTTCCTTTAACCTCGAACCGTCCAACTCATAGCCCAGCTTGATGATCCATATAATGCTTTATTTTAAATGTACACAGTTGCCCACAAGGGTCTAAATACCATATCCACGACTCATGCCCCTGAACATTGAGTTTTACTTTAGGTTAAGTAGTAGTAGGATATTTTCATTCATGTGTGGATTTCGGGGCCTCGAGTAATATCTTGATGGGTCCTTATATTATTTTGTGGATGAATTTCTCCAACAAATTATAACCAACCCAATTGTCCTATAAAATGTCCAAAATTTTGCAAGGGTGTTACGGGGATGGTCCCTAACAACTTTAGAATTTCCTTGATCATTTTAAGTTCATTTGATTTTGCTTATATTGTTGAGTTCATCAACCTGATCATATTAGGAGTCTTTTAGGTTGCAACTGTGCTCAGTGTAATCTTGATATCTTAGTTAGCTCATGAGTAAGGCAAATGGTTATTCACTTAATGTCATATCAAGAGTTGTGTAAGTAAGCACCCCTAGTGGTCCTTAAGGTCCAAAACTGCTCCTTAACCCTTTTGAAGACTCATTTGAGTGGTCTTAAGTCTCTAAACCATAGTTAGGATGACTAGGAACAACATGTGGAGGCTTCCCAATGAGTTCTCATAAGGCTTATATGACTTTAGGAAGACTCTCCATGGCTTGCATACTCACCACCTAAAACCATCTAATATTATCCAAAATTACCCAAAAATACTCTAATTTACCAAAATTTCCCAAATACCCAAAAATCATCAAAACCCACAATTTCACTCAAAACTCCACTAAAACCAATCCTAGCCATCACATTTACTCAAATTCACCAAAAATTCTCCAAACCCACCAAAATTGGCCAAGTTACTAAAATACCCCCAAATTCCCAAAAATGCCCAAAAATTGACCAAATACCCAATTTTTCATCAAAAATCATTTTAAACCTCTTCAAATTACTCAATTGCCCCAAAACTGTCAAAATTGATAAAAATACCCAACTTTTATCAAAATATCCAAAAATTCGCCAAAATTCTCATTTTACTCCCAATTTCCACCAAACCTATCCCAAACGCATTTCATCAAAATTAAAATACAATTTTACCATAATTCAATTGTAAATTCAAAATCACCCAAGCCCAATTTCAAGCCCACAATACCAATTTTAAAAGCCCAAATTCAAGCCCACCATACTTAAGTTCCAAAAGCCCAAATCCAAGAGCCCACATGACAAATTCTTCTCCCCTCAAAATCAAGGCCTAAGTTCCAAACTTCATGATTTAAATCCCTTAATTTGGTTTCATAAGACCATTTCACAAAAAATGCCAAATTTCTTAAAAATCCTTTCTTATGAAAAAAAGACCAAGCCACATGCAAACTATGAAGCCTTCCTCAAGCCATAGGTGAGCCATATGAGCCATGCCATGTGACCCTACCCAAAGTGGCAAAAAGGAGGAGTCTCTTTAAGGATCCCCCGAAAAGTGTTTAGCCCGTCTCATGATTTACTTAAACCTAAATTTAATCTAAATATGCTTGAGCAGGACTTAACCACACTGATTCACCTGACCTCTACAAGCCTTCGCCGGCCATTGAGAGTCACCCAAACCAATTTTCATGGGGCTAAACCCAAGTTTTGACCCAAAACCCTTTCCATTTCAATGAAGCACCCTTACTCATGCTCCTATTCAATTGGCTTCACAACTCTCCACCCTTGACCACCTTGAGCAAAATGGTGACCCCCCATTGGCCAGCTGGTCCCCTTGGCTATCGGAAAACACCAAACCTGAGAGGCCCCACATGGTCAAAACCCAAAATTGAACTCCCTCAGTTGCCTCACTCCCATTGGAAACTTGCCTTCTTCGTCTCTCCACCTAAGCGCCACCTTGGACCCTTTGGTGAGCCTAATTGGCCACCGCAGTTTTGTCTATAAATTCACCACCTCTCATAGCCAAATGGGAAGATGTGCATGAATCTTGGTGAAGCCCTGAAAAGTTGTTCTCAAACCTTCCCACAACCTCATGAAGCTTATCCCAAACATTTTCAGCCCTTCTTCCCCACTGAGAAATCCTAATTTCCCAACTATAATCCAGTGGTTTTTTGACCATTCTACCAAACTCGACAAAACTCCCAATTGATCGTCCCACAAGCTTCACATCACCTCAAAGTCACTTCCCCGATCAAAAGCCCCCATTCCCAAGCTCTCTAACCTAACCCTAGACCAAACTCAAGCCTCCCTTCGACCAAAGTCATACATAGACCCAACCACAGCTCAAATTGACACTTGGAGGAAGTTTCTCAACTAACCCAATCGAGGCCTCGCCTTTTGTGCAAAGGTATAGCTCAAAAATCCCTAATTTTGCTTCAATTTGGACCTTTATGAAAGAAATTTGTATTTCAAGCGTATCTAGTCATATGAATGTGTTGGGTCTCACTTAGATGAAGATGTAAAAATAAACCACACATAATTTAGTTTAGTATCGAGTGAGATCTTAGGGATAGAACATGAATGGTTCACGGGTTATAGACTATTAGGGATGATGAACGAATGATGTCCATTTCCACATGTATCGAACGAACGACGAAGATCGGATTGGATGGGGCAATGTTACGGGAACTGCGAGCCGAGTCAGTGCCAACGTGGAAAGTGCAACCAATAAAAACACATCACACGAAGCTTTAAAGGCGCCAAGGTTGAGGTGGCAGTCGTCGTGGATAAGTAGGAAAATCAAGTTTTCTGAATTAATTAAATACAAAAAAGGCTATTTAACTTAAAAAATTCATATCTTAGTATGGACAAATCATAAAAATAAATAAATAATACTTTCGTGTTCAGTGAACAGATGAGAATTTAATGGAAAAAAATAAAAAAAGATTTATTGAGTACTTTAATTTTTATTAATTATAAACCCCATAGATAAATTTAATTATAATTAATTAAATAATTATCATAATCACATGAAATCTTGCGAGTTTGTTCCCAATGACCATTGGGATGTTCCTTAATTTTTCCAATATCAGAGGAAATTCTTAGCATCAAAAGCCCTAATTTTTTAAGAATTTTGCTTTGTTTTAATTGAAAATATATAAAAAAAAATTAAAAATTAGAAAAATATAAAATCCAGCTTGTTAAGCTCACTGTGGCCAGAAGACCTTAGAAAAAGTAAAAAGTGAAATTTAAAAAAAAATGTTATTAAGTATTTTCATATTTAAAAAATTGATAAAAATTGAAATATGTAAACATATTTAAAAAAACCACAAAATTACCTCTGATTAAAGAAAATAACGTTGGGATGCTTTCATAAGAATTTTAAAGTCAGAAAATTTATTTTGAATAAAAAAATATATTTTTTTAAAAAAAATAGTAATTTTTTGATTAAAATATTTATAGAAAATAAAATAAAAAAAATTACAAAATAAAGATTGGGGTGTGCGCTGAGATCAGAGGCATTTAGGAAAAATAAAATCTGAGTCAAAATAAAAAGTTAATTTTTAGATGTTTTCTTAATTAAAAAATAATTAAAAATTACAAAAATATAAAAATATTTCAAAATATCACAACTTACTTCTTGATTAAATAAAACAACTTAGAAATTCTTTTGCAAATTTTCAAAATTATAAAAATGTATTTTAAATGATTAAATGTATTTTATATGCTTTTTTTATTGAAATAATTATAAAAAATAAAATAAAAATAAAAAAAATATAAAATAAATTTCTTTGAATTCTCTTAGGTCAGATAGATTAATGAAAAAAAAAATTTTGAAAATTGAAAAATATAAAAAAATATATTTTATATTTATTTATTCATTAAAATTTATTAAAAATTATAAAAAAATTAAATATAATTCAAAAAATCATGAAAATTATTCTTAATAGTCCTCTAACTCAGGGAAACATACCAAAATTTTCTTAAGAATAGAAAACATGTTTTGGTTAATCAAATTAATTAACATTAAAAATTCATAATCATGGACCAAAATAAATATAAAAAAAATAAATAAATCTAAAATCTCCACTGATGTTTCAGTTAACTTATGAGTAATGGGTCAACAAAGTTTCATGGTCACTTGGATTAAACTAAAAAAGTTATGGGGTAGAAAACCCTAGTGGTAAAATTGTAATTTTAGAATTTTGTTCTCTAATTAAAATTTAGGTTAAACTAGAGGGCAAAAGGGTTATATTTATGACAATTAATCCTCTGAGATGATTTAAATATAAGGGTAAAAGAGTAGAAACCAATTCATACTATTTTCTACCAAAGGGCATAATTGTAATTATTCAAATAGTTGAGAACTGTAATATATTTAAGTTTGGATGATTCAAGTGTGAGAGGACACAAGTTAGAAAATCACTAATTAACTGATTTAAAGCCTCAAACAAATGGTTAAGCATAATTCAATCTTTCAATGAGAATCAAACAAATTTCATGGAACTTTTTTTTAATTACAAATTTATTCTTAAAAGATCTAAGAGCTTGGGGCGAGCTAGACTTGATTTAAAATCATTTATAGGGATTAGACAGGAAAGAACATAAGTTATCATACGCATTCCTAAAACACTACAAGCTCAAGCCCAATTGAGAAAATAGAATAAAATTTTGTTAAGCAATCAAGCTTTCCCCTAGAGTGACTACCCACATAAGTCTCAAACACAACACAAAAGAAGTGACCACTTGCCCTACTCAGGGGCTAATTAAGACATGAAGATTGAGCACAATTCAGAACATTGAAATGAAACTTTAACTTAACCAGAGTTCATCAATTTAACAATATAGTAAGACCAAATGAAGTTGAAATGATCTAAGAGATTATAAAGTTGTTTAGGGTCACTCCCCAAGCACCTTTACAAGATTTTAGATATTTTAGAGGAAATTTTGGCTTATCTAAATTTGTTGGAAAAAATCATTCTCAAGACTTTAGGAATCAACCAAGATATGATTCGAGACCATTTTAACTTAAATCACTAATGAAAAATGTGTCACTACTTATCCTACAGTAAAACTCAATTCTCAAGGTTATGAGTCTTGGATGTGGTATTCAAACCCTTTTGGTAACCTGAGAATATTTTAATGTCACATATGGATCATCGGGCTTGTGTAAGTTGGATGTCTGGGCGGCGAGGGCTATGACGACAATGCTTATTTGTGCTAAGAGTGAGATATCAGAAAAGTATCTCTTACCTCAACAATCTGGGAGGGCATAGAACCGCTGATACTGTTCCCCCAACTTTTTGTAAGAAGTTGGCCCTTATTTTCTTTGATTGCTCGTAGTTCTAGTCCGATCGGGGGGTAATTAACTGATGGAGTATCCAATTTTGACAAAACATTATGCATTTCTTTTCATTTTGGGAAATTTGCATGCATACCACACAGTTCTTTATGTACTCATATATATAAATATATATATATATATATATATATGACACAACGAAAATTTTTTTTCCTGCGACAATACTACTTTTGACGGCTAAGTAAGTTCTGTATGCATGAAAAATTAAAGGATTTTGTTTGATGAAATTCTATAAAGGTCCACATATTAATCATTTTGGCTGAAACCAAGAATTGCACTCCATAGATTGCTTGGTTGATAGCTCTTATCTAAGGTTAGGATTATAAAACACACAAACTAGCTCTGAGTACTCACCTTTACCAAATCCTTACATCTAACCTCGGTTTTCTATTTGTGGCAACGAATTTTGTTTTACTCGATTCGTGTTTTTTTACGATTTACTTAAAGTTTTTTCTCGTCTCATTTTTCTTACGATTTGCTTAAATTTCATGCATGTTACCATATTATGTTTATTGTACATGAATCCCAAGTACTCAAGTTTATTTTTTTACATTTACTGCACTTTGCCGCGCTTTACTGTTCTTTTATATTCTACATATTTATAATACATATTAGAATAGAAGAACAATAAATAGACTGATTATTTAGAAGGTACATCGCGGCAGGCCACGAGACCTATATCATAGTCGCTTATATTAAGCAAAGAAACATGTGCTCTACAATAGCACACTTAGAATAAAAAAGTTTTGGGGGGCATAGGCTAAATTGATGAGAAAAAATTCTACATCATTGAAAAATGTTTACTGCTATTTTTATGACATCATGTATGAGAGAAAAGCTATTTATGGTTTTTCAAATTCTAACTCAAATATAAAAAAATCACAATAAAATAATATTTTTCTTTTTACCCCCTAAAATATTATAATAATAAAATACCCTAATTAAAATAGCGAAGTAGAAAGAAGACCCTCTTGTCACCTCCCAAAAGAGCCATTGTGGGTGGTGGGCAGCCCAGGACTTAAATACTGCTTTTCGGCCCTACAACTAGCCGATGTGGGACTATTTGTCCGTGACATTCTTCTCCACTCAATTCACGTGACGCCCTATTCTCGGATCGGCTCCTCCGAGGGTCCCACTGGACCATGGAGAGTCCACACACTTGATAGGCAATAATCTGCTCTGATACCACTTGTCACCTCCCAAAAGAGCCCTTGTGGGTGTTGGACAGCCCAGGAGTTAAATACTGCTTTTCGGCCATGCACCTAGCCGATGTGGGACTATTTGTCCGTGACACTCTGCCCGCTTATTCTATGCTCGCTTCTTTCTGTGTATTTTCATGCATCAGAGTACCGTACATCTCCTCCACCACCATCATCGCCGGATTCCGCTGCCGGGCTTCTAATTTGCGAGCGAAGCCGTTCATCGAAGGCTGACGATTCGATCAACTCCCGAAGGGTTAGAACGATCATCGATCCTTCCACTTGTATCTATTCTTTGATTGTTTATGCTCTTCGTCTTCATCTTCTCTGTAATTAATTCCTTGCCCTGATGAAATGAATCCATGGCAGAGAAAAAAAAAAAGGAACTTTAGTTTCTGTTTTCTTATGGTGAATTTTTTTTTTCATTAAAAAATATATTTGCCTGGAGTTTATTATTTGTATTGCAATGATACATAAAAAATATTATCGTGTCCCGAATTACATATTTTTATACAAATATCCCGGTCTGTTGGTTGGTATTATCGGTATAAAACCCCTTAGAACAGGGGTTCGAATCATCTCCAGCGACGTGAGTATTAAGAAGGTGATGCTCAAATAGTTAGTCACATTAAGAGTGGTTGGATGCTCCTGATAATAGAGCGCTTGCGTGTGTGTGTGTGTGTGTATATCTACGTATAAAACACACATTTATAAAATATTTTAGTTTCTTGGTTCGGCTTCAAAAATAAAGTAGCAGAGTGAATAATTTTCTTAAATTGGAGCACATAAATCAGAGGTCCCGTTAATGGGAGCGAAGGTGGGAGCGCTGGTTGCAACGAAAGCTAGGAGTTTGAAAGCTCTGGGGGGGATGGTAATGGTGATGAGAAGATGGAGCCGGAAGTATTGTAAGAAGAAGAAGAAGAAGGTGGGGAAGAAGAGAGGGAGGAAGGCAGCGAAGTCCCGTTCTATTAAATTTCTGATGTAATTAATTTTGCTGATTTAAGTTGTTTTGATGGATTTAGAGATATGAGAGGTTTGTATGAATTTAATGTTAAAATTGTTATAGTTCTGTAATAATGTAGTATTAAATTACAAAAAAAATATTATCTCGGCTCGTTGGTGCTGTCTCTGACATAAGTCCCTCGGTTCTAATCCTGTTGCACGGGCTCTTCGGATCAATTACAACACACCTAAGTTTCGACCTAAAAGGAGAAACATTATTTGGTGCCCATTGGACCAAATACTGATTCCCTTATATATATATATATATATATATATATTTAAAACTTTATAAAATAAGTCATGATTTCCAATTTTTATACTCAAATTTTATAATTGGATGATCGAATGTCCCAAAAATATAACCCTTTGATATTTGAAAAATCAAAATAAATTAAGAGCTTCTAAAAAAGCTTTTTGAGATTTGAAAAATTAAAATAAATTAGACATAAGGTATGTTTAATAAACAATTTCAAACAAGAGAGAATAGATGGGGTTTCACAAATAAATAAAAAAGAGAGAAAAATGTAATTAAAAATTAATAGAAAATGGAATACACCATTCTCATATATAGAGTTTCCCCCCTAAATTATATTCTCTTTGTTGTGTGAGAGGAGAAAATGCGATCATGCAATTGGGCTCGCCGACTGGTAGCATGGGAAAGTTCTCATTAGTCGAGCCTGAACTTGGTCCCTTACACTCCTAGTGACAATGATTGCAAATTAAATCTTGGTCAACGACAGTCGGCGACGGTCAGTGTCAATTACATATTCTGGGGACAAGTCGACGGTATCAGCGGACACCAGTTTATATTAAGCTATGTATTTTAAATTCTGTCAAATCGGCCTCATTCCAAATTCAAAGAAAAAGAACTAAAAACAGAATTTCAAATACGATTCTATTTTAGATTGAATTACAATTCCTTCCGAATAAAATGAATAAATTTCCAAAATTTATGCATTAAGAATGCAATATATTGGCAATGTTGCCGACCAAATAACAAGGGCACATAGTCTCCCATTACTATAATTGAAATTTGTAATCATATAATTAAATATTAAAATATAAAGGTAAATATGTATATATATTTTATGCATTTAAATTCTAATAATAATATTATTAATAATAACAATAATGAAGATTTACATTCTTGCCTCTTAATTCTTATGTATTTATATATCTAATATTTAAATTTTAAAATTTGCATATGTATTATATATATACCATTTCATATTGAAAAATTTATAAATGTAGCACATAATTTTTATATATTTATATATCACACATCTAAAATTTCATATTTACATATACAACACATTAGTGCTTTAAATCTATACATAAAAATATTTATTTTACTTAAAAAATGATAATAATGTGATATTAAATATTTAAGTGCTATGTATAAATGTAAATATTTATGTGTAAGATATGTAAATAAATTAAAATTGTAGGCTATGTATGTAAATGCCCCAATTGTTTATGCATGAATTTCACGATTATCTATTTTTGTCCTCATCCTCTCCCGACTATTTCAGGAGATATTCGGCGCACTTTCTTCCAACTCTGACACTCTACAGGTGAATTAATGGCGGATTTTGAATGCGGATTCGAAGAATCATTTCCACAAGAAGGGGAGCCATTGGAGGAAAGGAGCCTCAATCTCCTCAAAGACTCCGAAATCGATCAAGGTAAACCGATTCCTTCGTCTTCTCGCGTTTCCACTCTTCTTCCTCTTCTCAAGAACCTGAACGGCATATTTGCTTGTTTTAATCCCATCACCTTTGCAGCTTTTGCGGAAGCGAAGGCGAAGAGAAAAGGTGGGAAGAAGCACAAGGTGAAATGGATGAGGAGGCCCATGGTGATGCCTGAAGCCATTCTCGAGTTTCTTGACGAAGATCTCCGTGAGAATGCCATTCGATACCTTAGCAACTTTCTCATCGAGGTCCATTTTTTTTGTTGATTTAATGGATGAGAAGTGCGATATTTTGCCTTAATCTTTTTTCATACTTTGATTCTTTTACTGCCTTTTATTTTCTCAACTTTGGTTCACGTTTTAACACTCTTTATTTTCTTAATCTGTTTTTTGTATTGCGGTTTGAATTTGTTTTGCTTCATTTTTATTTTCTCAACTTTTGTTCACGTTTTAACTGATTCTTTATTTTTTTTCAATCAGTGGTCTTACTGCATTTTTTTTTCTTGGTTCTTCTTACTCCATTCTATTTCTAGCTACTCTCTTTTCTTTTTGGTGGCTATTTCTTTCTTGGATATTTTTTGTCCATTTGATAAATCCTCAAAAAATCATTTTAATCATGCATAAATGTCCCCACATTTCAAATAATAAACATTTTAGATTCAAATTCAAGATTATCAAGGGTCTGTTGGAAAAGAGAAGCTTTTTGATATGACAAATGCTAAAAACTTATGGAAGAAACTTCACTCTTATTTTTCATCTTGATCCAAACTCAAAGACTCTACCCCTATTCATACCAGTGACACCTCCTAAATTAATGGCTAGAATTGTGCCACCACAATTCCAATCCAATTGTTACAAATAATTTCATACATACCACACAATAATTCCACACCTACCACACCTACTACACAATAATTTCATACCTACCACATATTCTAGAATAAACTTCTAGAAATTAAGTTTTATTTAAACAACTAAAATCAAGTTTATATTTCAACATCCCCTCTTAAACTTGATTTTGTGGCTCCAAGCAAATTTCTCATTTTAATAAAGTCTTCACTCTTGAATGACTTGGTAAAAATATTTACAACTTAGTTTTGAGACTTCACGTACTGCACTTGTATCTTCTTTCTTTCGATGTATTCTCTGATGTAGTGATAACGCATATCAATGTGTTTGCTTCATCGTGAAAAATGGGATTCGTTGTTAGCGTGATTGCAGACTTGTTATCGATACAAATCTTAATCGCTTTTTCTTGTGGTAAACTTAACTCCTTTAATATGTTCATTGTCATTTTGAGAATGATTCTATTCTTCCTTTTTGCTACTCCATTTTGTTGGGGGATATTAAAATAGTTAGAAGTCGACGTATTCCGTTAGCTTCACAGAATTCTTGAAATTCTTTTGAAGTGAATTTTCCTCCTTGATCAGATTACATAGTTTTGATCTTGAGATCACTCTCTTTCTCTACATCTGCTTTAAACTTCTTGAATATTCCAGAAACATCTGATTTTTGTTTTAAGAAATACACACATGTTTTTTGTGAAAAATCATCTATGAAGAGAAGAAAATAGTTGCTCTTACCGAGTGAGCTTGACTTTATTGGACCGCGACACTGTATGTATGAGCTCAAGAGGCTTTTGGGCTCTTGAACTTGACTCCCTTGGAAAGCTTTTTTGGAAGTGCTTTCCGAGTAAACACCCTTCACATAATTGATTATGGTGGTTAATGCAAGGTAATCCTCTCACCATTTCTTTCTTTGAAAGAAATTCAAGTCCTCTGAAGTTGAGATGCCCAAATCGAAGATGTCAGAGTCAAGAAGCATCTTTATAACAGGTCTTCAGACATTTAACAATAGCGTTTTGAATGTTGAGTGAGAATATTCTATTTTTAGACATTGATACCTTAGCAATCAAGTTACCAATATTGTTTTTTAAGAAAAGAGTATTTTCTTTCAAGTGAATGTCATATCCTTTCTCCAAAAGTTGCCCTAAACTCAAGATGTTGCTCTTCATATTCAGCACAAAGTAAACATTAGAAATAAATTGATGTTTCTCATTTTTCTGACGGATGAGAATGTTACATTTGTCTTTCACCTCTATCTTGGACTCATCTCCAAAAGACACATTGTCGCTTACTGATTCGTCAAGCTCTACGAATATGCTTCGTCTCCCACACATAATTGCTTGCACCGGTGTCCAGGTACCATGCACTATCTTCACCTCTTTCATTGTCCTTGTATGCTAGAAGTAGAGTGTCATTTTCTTCTCTTTTTTCTTCTATATAGTTGACTTTTTCATTCATTTTGTACTTAGGTGTTCTATATTCTTTCGCATAATGCTCAAACTTGTTACAATCATAACACTTAATTTGAGATTTATCATACCTCGAGTTTGAGCGTCTTCAACCACGTCCTCTTATAAATCTTTCTCCTTTCTCATAGTTATTGTTGGTACTCCATCCTTAATTGTTAACATGACCTTGTCCTTGTCCACTACCTCTTTCATGTTGGCTTCTAATGTTGTTGAAGCTGAGTTGGTTGGAGATTTTGGAGATTTATCTTGAGAAGTTGTTCGACAATCTCTTCATTCATCTTCTTCTTTTCTTCATGGGCTTGCAATGAACCCAAAAGTTGTTCTATCGTCATGGCTTGTAAGTCTTTTGTCTTTCAAGAAGCATCTTTATAACAGGTCTTCAGACATTTAACAATAGCGTTTTGAATGTTGAGTGAGAATATTCTATTTTTAGACATTGATACCTTAGCAATCAAGTTACCAATATTGTTTTTTAAGAAAAGAGTATTTTCTTTCAAGTGAATGTCATATCCTTTCTCCAAAAGTTGCCCTAAACTCAAGATGTTGCTCTTCATATTCAGCACAAAGTAAACATTAGAAATAAATTGATGTTTCTCATTTTTCTGACGGATGAGAATGTTACATTTGTCTTTCACCTCTATCTTGGACTCATCTCCAAAAGACACATTGTCGCTTACTGATTCGTCAAGCTCTACGAATATGCTTCGTCTCCCACACATAATTGCTTGCACCGGTGTCCAGGTACCATGCACTATCTTCACCTCTTTCATTGTCCTTGTATGCTAGAAGTAGAGTGTCATTTTCTTCTCTTTTTTCTTCTATATAGTTGACTTTTTCATTCATTTTGTACTTAGGTGTTCTATATTCTTTCGCATAATGCTCAAACTTGTTACAATCATAACACTTAATTTGAGATTTATCATACCTCGAGTTTGAGCGTCTTCAACCACGTCCTCTTATAAATCTTTCTCCTTTCTCATAGTTATTGTTGGTACTCCATCCTTAATTGTTAACATGACCTTGTCCTTGTCCACTACCTCTTTCATGTTGGCTTCTAATGTTGTTGAAGCTTTCATCTTTCTGAGTTGGTTGGAGATTTATCTTGAGAAGTTGTTCGACAATCTCTTCATTCATCTTCTTCTTTTCTTCATGGGCTTGCAATGAACCCAAAAGTTGTTCTATCGTCATGGCTTGTAAGTCTTTTGTCTTTTCGATAATGATTGTGATACTATCAAATTTTGAATCTAACGATCGAAGAATCTTTCTCATGATAGCCACATCTTCTAACTTCTCACCATTTCTTTTTAATTGATTGGAAATTGTAATGACTCTAGAAAAGTAATCGGATACCAACTCGCCTTGTTTTATATGCAAAACATCAAATTAGCGTCTTAAAGTTTGAAGTCGTATCTTCTTAACCTTCTCTTCTCCTTTATACGAAACATCGAGCTTCTTCCATGCTAGTTTGGTCGAAATAACACTTGAGATCTTCTCAAAATCATCTTAAAATTCTCAAAATCATCTTCATCTAAAGCTTGATAGATGAGGAAGAGAGCCTTCTTGTCTCTCTTTCGCAAGTCTCTTAAGCTATACTTCTGTGTTGTGGATAGAGCAGACTCATTGCTTGGGTCATCGTAGCCTTTCTCCACAACCTCCCAAACGTCATGCGCTTCAAGGAGTGCATTCATCTTGATACTCCAATTATCGTAGATGCTTTCCTTAAGCATCGGGACTTGGAACGAAATCATGCCACCGTTTGCTATTGCTATGTAATGGAATCTTTAGGCTCTAATACCACTTTGTTGGAAAGGAGAAGGTTTTGGATATGACAAAGGCTAAAAACTTATGGAAGAAGCTTCACTATTATTTTTCACCTTAACTTGACTTAATACAAACTCAAAGACTCCACCCATATTTATACTAGTGACACCTCCTAAATTAATGGCTAGGATTGTGCCACCATAATTCCAATCTAATAGTTACAAAAAATTCCATACCTACCACACAATAGTTCTACACCTACCACACCTACCACACAATAATTTCATACCTACCACATATTCTAGAATAAACTTCTAGAAATAAAGCTTTATTTAAATAACTAAAACCAAGTTTATATTTCAACAGAGTTCTCATTCTAGCAAGCTTATAGTAAAAAACGACCGTCTCAACAAGGCGAGCCTAATGAAACCAAAATTGATTCGATCTATGCCTAATCAAGGTCGTAAGAAGCTGTTCATGTGCAAATGGAGGCTTTGAATTGGCAATTGAATGATCAAATGAATAATAAAACAAACTTATTGTCAAAATGAGCGGTTCGTCAAGCAGAATCTGAATAGCTCAAGATCACTCAATTCTGACATTAAGTCATTCAAATGCTCATAGACCACCATCCGATAAAAAAGATTGCTCTGGACCGTCTGATAGAGTGGTCCAGATTCATGCAATCTTTATAGAGAATATCACTTAAAAAATTTATAAATAAACCATCACTTTCTTTGTGAAATGAGACTTTTGACCCAAACTTGGAAGAGAAGTTGAATGGGCTCTAAGCTTTTGAGGATTCTAGAGCACCACCACTGTTGGATCGCCTCTGACTAGCCCCCTTCACTACCAGGATTCCACTGCTACCCATCCCCCACCGTAGAGCTACTGCCACCATTGGACCACTATCACCTGACCATAGTCGCTCGACTATGGTCGTCAAGCAATCACGACCGCTAGATTACGTTTGCCTGACCACCATCATTGGATCATCGTCGCTCAGCCACAACCATCTGGCTGTCACCACAGCCGGATCACTGTCACTGCCACCAGACCATGGCCACCCGACTACCGTCATCAAGTCGCCTCCATCATCGAACCACTAATGCTTAGCCACTATCATCTGCCTGTCAACAAACCACCATTTCTCGGCCACTGTTGTGCGGCTGCCATCGCCGCTCGTATCACCATTGCTGTCATTAGACCGCTAGTGTCTGGCCACCGCCATTGATGGACCACCGCTGTCAGGTCTCTACCATTGTTGACGCTGGACCACCGCCAACATTGTTGGATTACCGTTGTTGCTACCACCGGAGCTATGTTGCTTGACCATCATAGTCGCTGCTGTTACCACCGACGCTGATATCATTCTTTCTTACACCCGACCTTTGCTGTCGGATTTTCTTCACAATAGTCGGGTTATCGCCACTTAATATTTATTGCCACTTTTTAATAGAAAGTCACATTCAGGCTATTCAAGGGCCAGTAAAGTCTTATACCTACACCAATATAATGAAATCATTTCAACTGGGTCAAACATTGATTGTTTTCCCCTTCGGGTTTTTTCAGATAAAAACTCTTGCTGCCTTTTTTGTTATTTTTCTTACCTGCATGTGTGCTAGTTCTTCATACAATACCAAGACGTTCATATATCACTCTAAAGCTATAATTTTTCCAGCACGCAACATTTTGGAACTATCTGCAGGAAAGATTATCTTACTATCGAAGAACTTATAAAGCTTACAAAATGACCAACTAACCAAATACTCGTAACGATGAAACAACTCTTTTTAACAATCATTACTCCATGGGACAATCACAGAGTCAGGGATGTCATGCATCGACTTTCTCCATCTAAGAAAGGCGTTGTCCTACTTGTGAAGATGTCTGAGGCTCATCTCTGGAAGACTTAGTGTGCAAAATGGAGGAGTCTCAACATGAGATTCTTTGGCTCCTAAGTGAGGTTGTTAGATACCTGCCCAACCAGATAGTGTCTACTTGCCATAAGGTCAATATCTTGTAGAGAATCTCATGCTTGAGAATACTCGTATGAGGCCATCTCACAGTTATAATGGGATTCCTCCTCCGATAGGCTAAGAGGCCGACCTCCTCGATACTGCAAGTTTAATTCTTCCATCCTTGCAGGTTTCTTGCTCCTGAATATTGATTCCTAGGATGAGATATATGACTCTTATGAATGTTTTGGCCATTGCCGATCTATCATGCACATCTAACGGGCTTCTGATATGCTTCTTTGTCAAGGTTTTCCTGCCACTCTCAATGGCTTGACTCACACTTGGTTATACTCTCCCGGGATGGATTTTTCACAACTTCAATGAACTTGTCAGATTATTTGTAGAGCAATTCATAAGAAACTGAACGATTATCAAATAATCATCTCATATTTTAGTAATTTATTAGAATGAGAGAGAATCACTTAGGAAATATTTTGGAAAATTTTTCAGTGAAGCCTGTTAGATTCCAGGGATGGTTCTTGAATGAATGTGAGGGGGTTTTCTTAGAGAGCTCTGCCCAGTATCTTTCTACTAATCATTAATGTGGAAAGCAATCCATTCTTATGTTGACCTTATTCATAGTGTTGAAGCGCAAATCACTGCTGATGAGACCATCAACACACATAGAAATAATTACTCTTTTGTTATAATGAGAAAATTTCTTGACAAATGACTATCAAATTAATTGTTGTTAAGTCAGAATCGACGTATAATGCTATCTTTGGAAGACACTTCAATCTTTTTGTGGTATTGTCACTCCTGTACCATCATCCAAACATGCGTTCTCTCATTCCCACACTCAGAAAGAACTTGACACAACCACATTTTTCTGATGCTCCTCATAATATAAACTGTGATAGGTTGCGAAGAGTTCTTGAGGACAAGAATCATTTCTTGACTCGTCTTAATCTTTAAGGGGTTTTCACTCTTAGTTGATATTGTCCTCTAGCACCCCATCCCAACATGCTTCAAGCACCTAAGCATTGACTCAGATGATGGGAACAACCTTTAATATAACTTTCAAAGGTCATTCACGTCAACGTCCTAGAGATAGTTGTGTTCGGGTAGTCTTCTCATCTTTAGACATCAAGTCAAGTAGAACTAATTGTAGACCGGGTGACAAATTTCACTGCAACTTTGAATGATCACTCGTGTCAACACCCATGATCATAGTTAAACAAGTTCTTGACATTCAAGATAATATTATCAACTATCTCTTTTAAATTTTCTCATAAATATAAAATATTTTAATTTCTCCGTATAGTTCTTAGTTGGATTTCTACTTCCATGATGGGGATGTAGCAATGACCTCTAAAGGGTTGTAATAGGCTAAATATAGACCAATTTTATCTTTGATTTAGGATCTATGCGACAACGTCCTTTCCCAATTAGGATATAATCGATCTCAGGGGGATTCAATTCGACCTCTTTCATACAAATTACCGTCACTACCCTCTTGCAAACAAGCTTGAATTGGTAAAAAGTCATAGTGAATTTTCTTCGACTTCTTCTACATAGGCTAATGTTTAATAGACAACCTCAAATATGTTAAATATTTTTATAGATCTTCTTAAATCTCTTTCGTATAAGTTACCATTGTCAAGTAATGCTGTAACAAACAACCTTTCATGCAGGCTAACGTCACCAAGTAATACTTTGACAAATAATTTCGAATAGATCAAATATCATTGATATATTCTCTTCAAACTCTTCCATACGGGTTATTATTATCGAGTAAGCTCTAACAAATAACCTTGTATTAGTCAAACGTCCATGGTGGATTTCCTTCAATCTTGTTATTGCATGACAACCACAATGTTGCTTGTTTACTATTATTTAGTGGTTGGGTCACTCGCCCATCACTCTTCTATGATCCACCAAATGCAGCTTGCGTAACCTCTACTACCTTGTTATAATTATTTGACAATAACTGTCATTCTTAAAGACATAATGATTTTATCTACTTTGGTGTTTGATAACTAGGCTACCGTTGCCCGGTAGACACCTCTACTAACACCAGACCACCGTAACTCAATCACTATCGCAGTCGTCCGATAACTCCAAAACTTCGTCATAGTTGCCTAACTATCAATGTTGTTGTCATCATTGCTAGATCACTATCTAGTGGTATTGCTATTAGATCATCATCGCCCGATCAACATTGTTAAACTACAACCATTAATGTTGGACCATAGTTCCATTGCAAAACGGAGCAATTGCCACTATACCCACCATATCATCGTCACAACTACTACCTTCATTGTCATTAGGTCACTTTTGGTGCCATCTTGACCACCGTCGTCGAGCTATCGCTCTCTCCAGACAATCGTCACCTGAACGATGTCAATCTACCATTATCTAGTCGCCACTGCTATTATGACACATTATCATTGTCATCTGATCATCATCAATGCACCAAACTAGCTTCTTCAGGTTGTTACCATTGCCTAGCTACACTTCCACTATCACTTAATCATCATCGCTCGACCACAACAATTATTGTCAGATCACCATTGCCTAACCAGTACCTTCAGACTCCCATCGCAGATGCCAGGCAAACCGTACTGTTGTCCCCACTACTGTCGTTATTGGGTAACCATCTTTGGTCGCTATTATCACTAGACTATCATCACCCATCAATGCTGATGAGTCATATCAATTGTTGTTGGACCTCAATGCCTCACCAATGAAGCATCTATTGTTATCATCGCCAGACCATTGTCACTTGACTGACATTGTTAGACCACATTTTATGCCACTGCAGCCCACTACAATCATCATCTTATCACTATCTAACAAAAAAGACATTGTCGCCACCATTGGCTTCATCGTGGGATCACCATCTCCCAGCCGGTGTCACCACTAGATCATCGTCACCCGACCGATGCTGTTAGACTGCAACCATTGTCGTTGGATCACTATTGCTTCGAAGATATCGTAATTGACGCCGAATCGTAAGACCACTACTGTCTTCATTGGGTCACTATCTCATGACCCTCATTATTATCAGACTACCTTCACTTATCAACCACTGACACCTGATCGACATTGTTCCATTGTCGTTAGGCCATCACCGCTAAGTTGAACCATCATTGTAGGGCTGCCGACATGCTGCACCACTGTCAACAAGCCGTCTCTTGTCCAACTGCTACTGCTATTAGGCACATTGTTGTGGTCCTCGAGTCAACATCGACGTTTTAGACTAACTTCGTCAGGCGGTCGCCATCGCCCTGCTAACACCACCGCTATCACTGGATCACCGCTACTTGACCACCGTAGTCGTTACGATACATCGTCTGCCGATCCAATATCATCTTGCTAATGGCACTGCTCTAACTCTATAGTCTCATGGCCAATGACATTGCTGCTACCACAGTCACCTGATCAACGGTATTGTTGCCGCCACCACGCCTTTACCCAATCACCATCTTTGGTTGTGACTTCCTCTAGGCCACCATAGCTTGGTCGACACTGATAAACCACTTCCATTGTTGTTAGACCTTGATCACCCACCAATGGAGCAGCAATTGCTATCATCATTAGACCACTACCAGTATAGAGAAACTGTCGTCAGGGCACCATCATTGTTGGGCTACCTCTATGCCGCACTGTTATTGTTGAGCCGCTGTAATCACGAGACCACTGTTGACGGGCTGTCGCTGTGCTGGAACACTATCTTTAGGTCACCACAGTACCTGACAATCATCGACAAACTGCCATCTTTGAGCTACCGTCGCTGCCACTATCAGGTCATCATTGCAAAACCATCGACGGTAGGCCACCACCGCTTTGTCTGGCCACTATCGTCAGACTGTCGTTGCTATGCTAGACCATTAACGCTCGACTACCTCCACTACTGAGGTACATCATCACCATTGCGGGACAATTATAACTTGGTGCCTCGACTACTGAAACACCATCATCAGACTACAATCATTCTTGTATCATTATCACCACAGCCCAATCACCATTATTATTGGCGTCATTAAAACCGCCACTACTCGATCACCATCATATTATTACTATGGGCCTTGATCGCCTCCTAACCGATCCATCAGATGAGGTCGGTCAAGACCTTAGGAAACGAGCATTGATTGCCTCCAACCCGGATTGTCCGATGAGGTCGGTCAACATCTCTTTAAAGAGAAGACAGTTATCACGTTAAAAGATCACAAATCTTGATCGCCTCCAAGCTGGTCTATTCCATGAGGTTAGTCAACATCTTTTCCAAGGGAATACAACTGCCTCATCATAGGACATGAGCCTTGCGTGTTTTAACCTAGTCCGTCCAATGAGGTTGGTCAATACTTTTTCCAAGGGAAGACAGTTGCCTTGCTGTAGGACATGGGCCTTGATTGCCTCCAACTGGTATGTCTGATGAGGTCGGCCAACACCTCTTTCGAGGGATGACAATTGTCTCACTGTAGGATCACGAGCCTTAATCGCCTCCAACCCAGTTTGTCTGATAAGATTGATCAACTTCCCCTTTGAGGAAGGACAATTTCCTTGCCATAGTATCACAAGTTTTGACCTCCTTCAAGTACCGTCCAACGAAAGTAGCCAACCCTTTCAATTTGCATGGGAAGACCCTGACCTCGCCGTCTGGAATACATTTGACCTCCTCCAAGTTTGATTTGTCTAACGAAAATAGCCGATCCTTTCAATTTTGAAAGGGAATACTCTTGATTTGCCTTCTAGAATCCAAAGAAGCAACCAACCCTTTCAATTTGCAAGAGAAGACACTAGCTTTGTTGTCTAGAGTACACATGACTACTTGACCTCCTCCGAGTTCGGTCCATCTTTAAGTTTGCAAGGAAAGACCCTGACTTCACCATGTGGAATACAAACCAAAAGGAGGAGATACGTGTCACCCATAGCACCCCTAGGGGAGTATTTGTAAGCTTGGCAAGGAGGAGAAAAATGAAAAAAAATTTTATGGGAAAATTTAAATTTTTATAAATAAATATATTTTTTCCTTAAAAAATAATACAAAAGAGGAAAAAAAATCTTATTTTTATGTAACATCTTGAATTTTTAATCTCTTATATGATTTTTCTTTAAAAAATAGTGAAAAAAGGAAACAAATATAAAAAAATAGGAATAAAATTGATTTTTTTTTAAATCTCCCCACCAAGATCGTGCATGCACTCACACAAACATGCGCATCAGTGCCCCCAATCACAACATTTCGTGGGCCAGACCAAGCACATTGTTGCGCAGTCGCCTCCGCACGAGCGCGTGCTCTCACTCGTGCTAGCTCTCATGACACTACTTAACCGCCATTTGATCGATGTCACCGTCGGACTGACGCTTCTGACCACCACCGTCACCTTCGCCTTTGCCTAACCACTGCAGACTGGTTGCCGACGCCGGACTATTACTTTCGGCCACTACGTTTGCCGCCACCAGACAACTGTGTTCTAGCAGCCACTGTCGGATCACCATTGTCGAGCAACCATTGCCATCGGACCACTGTCTAGGATCTGCCTCTAGGGGTGGTTGAAAATGAGTCTAGTCGAGCTCTAGCCATGTCGATCTAGTGCTTGACTCGTCTGCCAAATAGTGAGCTCGAATGGCGAGCTCGAGTTCGGCTCATAGTGCTAGCAGCCAACACGCAAGCTCGAATTAAATATCTAATTTTTATGGGAGCTTATCAGAGAAGTTATTGGTGGCCGAAAGATGGAGGATGCAGTAGAGGAAAATGCAAGCTTGCTCGCGAGCCAACGAGTCGAGTTGAAACGTGCTCAAGCTCGTGGCTCGATAAGCTTGACTCGTGAGCTTTTTTAACAAGCCAAGCTTAGCTCGACTCAGTTCTTTTACATCCCTAACTGCTTCTACCGCCGTCATACCATCGTTGCTTAGACACCTCCATCTGGTCGCCATTGCTGCCTTAGAACTATTATCTGGCCGCCGCCGCTCTCGGACTATCGCTGCACGACCATTGTCATCTGGCAGCCACCATCTTGCCTTATCACCACCATTTGGCCATTGCCTGATCGTCGCTGCTCGACCGCTGTCTTCTTTATTGTCAGAACACTATCGTTCGGTTGCCGCCACCGTCTCTACTACTGACGCCGATGATCCGTCCAGCTCATTTTCAACACCTTTTAATCTCTTGATGGTGGATAACTTCAAATGAATATTTAGTCTACCTTTTTGAGTCACAACCCCTTGGAGAAGGTCATTTTTAACACCGAAGAAGCAGCTACATCTCACATTACCTTGAATATCATTATTTTTAAAAGCTTGAGATATATTTTCAACATCTTCGACTCTGAAAATAGGGGACAATTGATACATCCTTAAAAACTATTTTATTCATGTATGAATCTCGGAACATTTTGAAAAATAAATATTTCATATTTCAATTCAAGGTTATCCAATGCCTCGATTTTAACAAGCTTATAGTAAAATTGATCCGTCTCGACAAGACGAGCCCAATGAAGCCAAAATTGGTTCGATTTGAGTCTGATCAAGCTAAGATCAAATTGTTTAAGCACAATTGAAGGTTTTGGACGAGTAATTAAATGGTCAAATTAATTTCAAATATGACAAGCTTATAGTTAAATTGAGCGACTTGTCGAGCCGGAGATCACTCAATTCTGACATCATTATGTCACTCAATTGCTCATAAAATACCATACAATTAAAGGGATCGCTCTTGACCGTCTGATGTAGTGTTCCAGATTCATATGGTTTTTACAGAGGATCTCACTCATTAAAATTATAAATAGACCTCCACTCCTTTCATGAAAGGGGACTCGAGACCTAGACCTGAAAAAGAAAGGTGAAGAAGCTCCAAGCTCTTGAGGATTTCTGAGCTCCACCAATGTCGGACTGCCGCCGACTAGCTGCCGCTACCGCCAGACCACCCTGCGACACCCCGCGCTCATCGTGGTGGAGCCACCACCTCCGCTAGGCCACTGCTTATTGGCCACAGGTGCCTGACCACCGCCGTCCAGCCTCTACCATTGTAGGACCACAGTTCCCTCTCATCGTAAACGAGCCACAACCCCCTGTACCTCCACCAGACCACTGTTGCTTGTCCACAGCCAAACCGCCAATGCTTGGCCATCGCTATCTTGTTGTCGCCATTGCAGGATCATTGACGAGCCATCACCACCACCACTGCTGCCCGATCATCGACGAGTCATCGCCACCACCAGATCATTGTTGCTCGGCCACCATTGTCAAGCCAAAGCCACCATCGGACCACCGTTGCTCAGCAATCGTCTTCTGGTCATCTCCACCGCCACCACCTTCGTCTTGCTGTCGCCGCCACCACCTTCGTCTTGCTGTCGCCGCCACCGGATCACCGCCTCAGCCATCAAACCACCACCATATGACTGTCGCCACCGCTGCACAACTGTTGCCCATCCTCCATCGTTGTTGATGTCGTACCACTGCCATCACCATCAGACCACCACCACCAGCACCACCGCCACCACCGGACCTTTGTTGTTTGACCATCACCATCACTGCCGCTTTTATTAATGCTGGCATCGTATTTTCTAGTACTCAACCTCTAATGTCGGCTTTTCTTCACAGCAATCGCGTTACTGCCACTTCTCAAGTGAAAGTCATGTCCGCTCGTGTGATAGATCTTTCGGCCATTAAAAGGGCTAGTAAAACCTTGTAAGCTACATTGACACAATGAAATCATTTCAATTGGGGCAGACCCCATTATTTTTGCTCTTTCGGGTTTTCCACATAAAAAGTATTGCTGTATTTTTTGTCAATTTATTTTACTTGTATGTATGTCAGATCTTCTTACAACACTAAGACATTATTATATTACTCTATCAACATGACTTTACCGGGACACAACAATATTTTCTTATCAATGATTTCTTTTTCTTATCTCTTATTTTTTTTCTCCCATTCCAGTTATTGCTTGTTAATTTATGTATTTAAATTGTTGTGCTGATCGGAAAAAAAGAGTATTTTATCAGTTATTTACTGAATTAACCAACTGAGATTCTACTGTTCAATAACTGTGGATTTTTCATACTCATTGTTCGTTGATTTGACCCCACTTTTAAATGAAACAACAGTTCCGCTCACCCTGGATCTGGATTCTCTTTGAATGACCAGGATTTGTTTTTGTAAAGTGAGTTGAATGGCTGTGATCAATAGCTGTAATTCTCGATGATCGGACAGAATATGAATTTACTCCGCTCTTGTCCAACTTAAATCTGATTTCATTTAATTTTTTAAAGTTTTACATTTATGATAGTTTTACCGACAGAAAAGGGAGGAAGATCCAATTAATTACAACCGTGCTGGATTTTTGTTGTTCTTCTCCTGTGGTACGATGCCTACATTGCTACAGGTATGAATCAATTCTCATCCTGAGCTTCTTGGTGCGATTCCTACTGTGCTGTTATGTGATAGAAAGTTTATGGGGTCCAACACAGGAGCTAGTGGGCTTTTACAGAAAGATGTCGGAAGAAGCACTAAA
Source organism: Phalaenopsis equestris (assembly GCF_001263595.1). Taxonomy (NCBI): domain Eukaryota; kingdom Viridiplantae; phylum Streptophyta; class Magnoliopsida; order Asparagales; family Orchidaceae; genus Phalaenopsis; species Phalaenopsis equestris. The sequence goes on along the minus strand of NW_018165317.1, from coordinate 602,298 downwards.
TGTGAGAGCCATCAAGCGTCTTGCCAATGTTCTTACGCTTTTCCAGGTTAGCACTGCTTTAATCTTTTATTTATTTATTTATTTTTTCATCACAGGGATTTACATGCATACCACACAATTCTTATGTATTACACATCCAACACCTAAACATTTATAATACTAATCAAATTTTTAACGTCATTTCGAAAACACCACCATCATTATCTTTTTAAATGGGAAATACAGTTTTTCATGCATAGGTTTATGACACCAAGGTGTTATGACTGTGAATATAAAACTTCGGGTGTTAGATATGTAAATACATGAGAATTGTGTGGTATGTATGTAAATTTCCCGTTTTATAAATATGCTGAATGGGTTTTCATATTGGCAGTGTGTTGCAGCTAATAATGGAGCACGACAGAAGTTCGTTGATGGTAAGGCTCTTCCAAGTTCTTAGAATTGAGGCATTGTGCACATTTTTTGCCTGAAATTTAAAGCTGGTTTTTTTAAATTTTTCAAATTTAATTTGAAATGACAAATCAAATCAATATAGTGAAGGAGTTGAATGGTCTGATTCCAATGCCTTACATATGTGGTGTTTGTGTATTTGTGATTTCGCTCAAACGTTGCAAAAAAAAGAAAAAAGAAAAAAAAAAGAAAAAAAAGAGGAAGAAAAAAGAAAAAAAGATGAATGATTTTATAAATCGATGTATTTGTATGGTCTTTATTCCAATGTTCAACAAATTACCCCTAAAATGATGGCCTTTTTAGCCAGATTTTTTATCACTCACGATGATTGAATTTGTCATATTTTCATTCTTTGTTTTTTCTTTTTGCATGCAAATTTCTTCCAAAAGTTTCATCTCAATGAAATCATTTTTGTAATTACAAAAAATTATATCTTATTCGCATATTTATTCCCCTCGTAAATCTTGCTGCATTATCACCCATCTCGTGCTTTATGGAATAGTATGTTCATTTTGCTACAATTAATATGTTTTTATTTTGATGCTCCATATGCTGCAGCCTGCATTCCAAATTATTTGATCCCTTTGATAGAGTTCGAATGCCCAATTGAATTGTTTGATAACATTCGTGCTATTGCCCTCTCAGTCATTGGAATTTTATGCCAGGTAACATGCTTGTTAACCGCCCACTACTAAAATCTTGGTAGATTAACATGCATACCACTCGATTCATATGCATTTACATATCACCTAAACTTCAATTTTTACATATATATCACCTTACCTATTCAATAAAATTTGTATTTCACTTTTTTAAAAGTTAAAACTGTGGTGTTTTTGATGTGATATAAAAGATTTGGGTGGTATAAATGCAAAACAGTGAAGTTTAGCTGTTGGATATGTAAATAGATAGTAATTGAGTGGTTTGTTTGTAAATGCCCTTAAAATCTCATGCCTGACTAGTCTTGCCTTCTTTTTCTTAAAGGCTGGAGAACCTTTTGTCATTGATTGGGCTATTAAGAGCAATGTCGTTGAAGTTTGCCACACCATTTTGGCGACTGCTAGCGAGCTTAACAAAGTGGTAGTGTGATCTTTCCTTTCCTCGTTATTTTTCCTTTGTTTTTTCTTTTAATATCTTTATGAATTTGATGCTTTTGTTGTATTTAATAAGTGTCATCTTCTTTAATTACAATCTGAAAATTTTAGTGAAATTTCGATAATTGTGCGTGAACTGTTGAGATTATAACACAATCGTCTAGCAACCACCAAGAAAACAAATAACAAATAAATAAGCACAAAAATATATAAATTTAGGAGATTCATATATATCTACGATTACATGGAGATGAAATGATATCATTAAGCATAAAAGAATACATTGAAGATTATACAGTAATTTTTTGAAAGAGAAAAATTCTGGTGATACGAAGATGTAATCCTTATTGTGAGTACCTTATGGCAATATATTTTCTTCTGATACGAAGATGTCATCGTTATTGTGAGTATCCGGATGGCAATATATTTTCTTCTGCAAACACTAGGTGTTCTTTTTATTTTTCTCCTTCACAATCTATAGATTTGCCCGTGAAATTCAAAATTTCCCTTGTACTTGTCTCTGATAAAGAAGCCAAAAAATCCCTAGCCTCCGCTTGTTCTCGGTACTTGGAGGTGAACCCGTTAGAACCTAAACCTCACTGTTTGGTTTAGTAAATTACAACAATCAGAGATTATCTTTCTAGTGTGAAGTATATTTATCTAGTGTATAACCGATAACGGTGGACTGCGGGCTGCGGCTAGCGGAGATCAGTGGTAGGCGGTGGTAATGAGGTGACCAGCAATGGTACAAGGTGGTCAGTGGTGGCGAAAGGCTAAGCAGATTATTTTAAATTTGCTCAAATTAGGAAAATTTCAAATACATTGAAAGTGAATCAGATTGGAATGTTTTTTTATTCCTGCCAAACACTGGAAGTTTTTAGAAGTTTACATTTAATTTATTTTACCCTAGCCACCTAGTGTTACTTGCAACCAAACAACTTATAAAATGGAAGACCAAATTCTGCTACTGTGTTTGGCTTCCGATACCTTTGTTGTCAAATTCCTTGGCGTGGGTGGCTACGGTTATGGATGCTATTGGGCATCTCTTGCGATAATATGCATGGGAGAGAATGTCATAGTGCAGTTTGCTTCTAGAATCCACAAATTCTACCAATCAATTTGACTGATCCACATCATTGATCTTTCCTTCTTTGTCTAGTTTCATTGAACTCACCGAGATGGTTTTATTTTTTATTTTTATTTTGTGAATCATTAACTATAATAAAAATCTAAATTCAAATATTTAGATTGGCTCATTATTTTTTTTTTTGGTTGTTCCTATTTAAAGAAGTCTTTATTTTTTATCCAATGTGAAAACCTTAGATTACCTCCCCCTCTTTTATATCTAAACCTATATTTTTTCTCTAGAATTGGTCATGTTTGAAATCAATAGTCTCCTACTTATTTTTACATGGCATCACAATAACTTTATTGGCTTTTCCTCTTATTTTTTACCGTATTTTCTCTCTTTTGCCCCTTGTTATGACTTGTAAAAAAGGAAGCACCTACCCTGAGATATGGTCCAATCATGAATAATCCATTTTAATCAAAATCACTATCCCATAAGGGAGTTCTCTTTCTGTCACCAGCCATAACCTTATCTGAAAATTTTCATCCAAAGAGTCTTATCAATTTTGATGTTTGTGGGGAAGACAAAGAAGATTGTCTCATAGAAGGGCTTTAGTCATCAAGAGGGTTAAAGTTCCTTTCATGGAAAATATAAATAGCATGGTGATGTCATGTCTAATAAAATGAAAGATAAAGAAAATTAGAGAAAGTTTCATGCACTACAATAGCTCCAAGTAGCAAAAGAAATCTACTTCAATGTTGACAATATCTGGCCATATTTGAGATCAAGAGCACTCTCTAAGAATTCTGTCAAGATGATGACATTATTATGATATATTTCAAATGTTCATGAAACATATAAGTAGTAAGGTGATGTCATGACTAATAAAATGCATGATAAATAAAATTATAGAAAGTTCCATGTGCTACAATACTTCCCAGTAGCAAAAGAAATCTACTTCAATGTTGACAATATTTGGCCAAACTCGAGATCAAGAGCATTCTCTAAGACTTAAAGATATTCGAGTTAACCCAAACCACTATAGAAAAAGTAGATATTTTTATTGAAAGGCAATAGGCGGTTACAACCAATATCCTTGAAAGGGAAAATACAACACGACATTCAGGAATTTGAAATAATAGACACAATACAAACACTCAAACTAGGGTGGATCTTGGGCTGGTGGGGGTGATCGGTGAGGATTGGAGAGGCGGTAGCAAAGGGATAGGTGGGCCAGACTGCAAAGGAGTAACGTCTTGGGGCGGTTTTGGGCGGCGGGAACAATCATGAAAGTGTAGGGGAAGTACTGAAACAACAGCTAGGCTGCAGAGTTGCGGTTCAGGTGGTTGGAGCAGTGGTGGACAGCAGGTAAGGAGGGAGAAGATGGCTGGACCGAGGTTGGATGGCAGGGGATAGCTGTAAAAACAGTGGCTGCACTGTTTTCTGTGGACTCCAGCATGGGGACATTGAACTGGACGAAGGGGAATCAATGTAGGAAGGCACAGGGAAGATAAATACCACATCGGGAGCGAGATGCAACCGAAGCAACACTCGCTCTTGGATACAACCTTAAAAGGGAGAAACTAGGACAACGATGACTATCCTGAACATAAACACAAAAAACTCCCTTCCAAATCCTAATACAAAACATATATAGGAGAAGGCTAGAAAGGGCAAAAGGATTAAAGGAAATATGCTGAAAACTGGAAAGAAATCAGAAGAGGAGCTACTCGGTTCCATTCGGGGCCATTCATACGACATGTCTCCAACTTCCGGGTCACGTGAATATCGCATGATGGAAACGATCCTGCCTCAGCCTTGGACATCCCGCGGTAGTGCGGGAGGGACGCCCACGTTACTCAAGTATAATGTTGTTATGATATATTTTAAACCTTTACCTCATTATTGGCGACATTTAAATTTTTTTTGATTAAATATATTGAATCTACTCAAAAGACAATTGACAGTACATGGAGATGATGGAACAGGAAAATGTGTTCAGGTTCATACTTCGTCTAAATAAAAGCTCATATAAAGTCTATGGGATAATCTTAAGGATGAAGCCCCTATTCAATATTCATAAAACCTTTTTTGAGGTTCAATGAGAAGAAAGCAGGAGAACGGAAACACTGGAAGCACCTAACAATGCTCAAAGCTCCAATATTGACAACTTTGCCCTTGCAACTTGTGGAATTTCTATTCAAACATGGAGTTGATAGGTACAAGTTGATGACTAGACTATGGTGTTATCATTGGCACAATACCGGACACACTCGTGATAATTGATGAAAGATACATGAAAGATTCCTTGACTATAAATTGAGGGTCATGTAAAATTATGAAATGCATGGCAACACAACCATTATGAAGCTCCAACATCACCTCACAAAAGTTCATTTATCATTGAGCAAATTGAATTATTTAAAGGGCATTTACATACATAGCACTCAATTCTTATGGATTTACGTATCTCACACCAAAGCTTTCAGTTTTACATGAATAGCACCCAATTCTTTCATATCACATAAAAAAAAAAAACACTAATTACACTTTTTAATGGTCAAATCCACCTTTTCATGCATAGTAAAGTGTCATGCTTGTCAATATGAATGTGAGATACATAAATCCATACGAATTGAGTGCTGCATATTTAAATTTCCCATTATTTTAAAATTTCTTTAGCAACTACAAAAATCCTAAAAAGCTCTATAGATTATTGGATATGTTTTGGGTTTTGCTTATGTTTTGGAAAAGGTAACTCATTAAATAATTTCATTTTTACCTTTGGACAACCAGGATACTAGATTGTCAACTTTGATGCTTCAATTAATCTTGTGATTGGCGATGCTAGAATTTTTCATGAGTATAATTAAATTTTGCCTCAAAAAATTTATGATTCGAATTGTTAGTGGATTCTTTTTTATTGTTGATTGCATGACATTTATCTTATTTTAAAGGACATTGTCATTGAAATAGTGCTTCATGTTTTAAACTTCGATAGGAACCTTCTTTTTATTAGCAAAGTGATAATAAACCTTAATTGTGTGACATTTACGATCCCTGAAAGTATATGTGTCAATAAAGTTGTATAAGGATATATGCTCGTGTATCGATCCCACTGAGAACTTGTTAATTTTCAATGTCTGAACTTTCTCGCCTATCGATTAAAAGTATGGACTGAATTTTTTGAAATTTGGTGATTTTAAAAGGTACTAATCCTAATTTTTTGTAATAATAAAGTCTAAGGGAAAATAGTGAGAAAACAATGAGGTTTTCTTTCAAATGTAAAATTCTCCCATAATTGGATCTTTAGGAATGTAAGTTTAACTATGTGATAACAATGATGGGTGACATTCAAGAACAAAACTTCACCTTATTTTGTCTTGGGTTTTTGAGAAGGTTTTGAAATCATACATGTTTAATTTCCTAAACTATGTGATTATCTCATGATCTCATATTTTTCTATTATGATTTCACTAATTCAGAAGCAGTAACCCTATTCTTCTAAATCAATCTGAGTTGATTTAATTATTTCACTGGCATGCTTTCGCAAACTAGATCATAACATATTTTAATGTAACAATTGACCAAATTGAAACTCAATAAAATTTAGATGGTTAAATCATCACCACCATGCAATTTTAAATGAACCACAACATAACATTAAACACAGGATTCGTAAATTACCGATCCAAAGGAGAAAGAAGAATCTGCTCGCTACTTATGCTTTGATATGGCAAAATAAACATTTTATTCATAAAAGCAAATCAAAATACAAATAGTTATGAATGAAAAACCCTATGAAAATCATCAAGGATATGCTTCTCTGGAATACTTCTTCCTCCACAAGTTTCATTGGATTACAAGAGCAATTCACACAAAATTCTCTCACACTCTACTTACAAGAATTTCTCCCTACTCCGAAAAGTATTTATAACTTTCTTAGAAGACCCTACAGTGACTAGAATCTTCCAAAATGGACGGCTGATGCCATTATATCTTCCCATCTGCGAAATGATCCCTTTGAACTGTTAAAACGGTCAAAATGCATGAACGGGCACTAGGCTCTAGTCTATGGTGCTTAGGTATCAGGCTCTAGCTCTTAGGCGTCGCAAATTTAATGTCCCTTTTTTCACTTGTTCATAACGTTTAGGGTACTAGTCGCCTAGGTGCTGGTATGTAGTGCTTAGGCGCTAGACAATGACACTTAAGTGCCACCAAAATGGCGCATACTTTCCGGCTTCATTGCCTTGGCTGGTTTGAAAGCCAGTTTGGGCACCTAGGCGCTGCTTGGCTAGCGCGAGGCACTGCTCCTAAATTTAGCATAAATCTTCATCATTTAATTTCTTATCAATCTTCTTAAATTTTCTAAAAGCATAAAATTAACATAAAATTAGATTAAAACAAAACATGAAAGATTAAATGCCAATTTCACATCAAATTCTTTCAAACTTAGAAGTTACTTGCCCTCAAGTAATCTCATATTTAAAATTAGACTCAATTGAATTATTTAGTAGCTCTAATTCTAAGAATTCTTTATTCTTCAATAATGTCATATAATTTCTTATGAACATATGCAAATGATATTGAAGAATTGGATTTTTATTAATTCATTATAATTTAACATTTTTTCAATTATCTCTTTTTCTAACATAATGAGTCTTAAAGCACTTAATTCTGTTTGACTTAAATAAATTTGTTAATAAAAATATCTTTTAAGTCAACAGACTTATCAATCAAATTACCATAAAATTCATTAATCTACTCATGAATCTAACATTAGAGATTTTTACTTAGGAAACTTTTAAGATTTATAAAATTGGGAAATGATTAGACCAACTTTTGATTGTATATGCTTAACCTCAAGCTCTTCTCGAAGGCTCTATAGGTTTTCTATATTTTTGAGAGCCGAGTTTTTTTAATTTTTTTTGTTTTCTTTTTACTAAGAATTTCTCTGCCTTTTAAGTATGTATTTATATTAATTTTGAATGTCTAAACTCCCATAAGTTTATATCACTTAATTACTTTTTAACGTGTATTTTTAATTACTTCTTAATGAGTATTCAAAAATATTAATATTAATTTGAAAATTAAGTTTTGTTTAGAGTTTTTGAATTGAGAATTATGTACTTAAGTATCTCTAATTAATTTATATATTCGAAGACTCTATTTCTCAAGTGTTTAAGGCTTCTTATGATAAGTGCAAGAATAATTAGAAAAAGATATTAAATTACTATTAAAGTAACTAAGAAACCAATTTTTCAAATGACTATTTGCGTTACTTTTTAAGTTACTATATAAATATTATTAAATGTCAGGATAACCTAATATGATTTAATGCTACAATGCAACGTGTTAAATTTAGATATATTAATAACTTGAGGCCAGTACACATGTGAATTTCCCCCATCAAACTTATTTTATATCCTACATATATTACATGAGGAATTTCTACAACTGGGAAAAGAATAACATGTGTAAACAATGAATTTGCCTAACTACCATCACAAAAACAGGTAAAATTTTTCAAATCACATGAAAATATAACAGAAAGTACTGCTACACAATAACCACTACAGGCTAATATTGAGGTAAACAGAAAATAACATAAGGTTTAACAAGACATCAATCACAACACTACTAAACGTAGAGGTCTCCACGTTGTCTATGTTATGACATAAGATCACAAATAAAGGTCCACAATACATGTTCCCCAAAATACAACAAGAGTAATCACTGTCCAGAAAAGTTACAACTCAAAAATCAATATCATTACATCATAAAAACAAAACATAACAAACAATAGAATCAGGTCAATACTCAGAAGATCTATCAAATCAAATTTACTCCTCATCATTCTCTTCCATCGGTCGGGTGGTATCATCATAAGACTGAAATGGTGGAGTAGGAAGCACCATATGATCTAGCCTCATGTTCAATTGGTTGCGTCGATATATTTCCTGTCAAGCTGTGTGATACTGGGCCAGATAGTCATCCTGAAGCCTATGCTACTCGATGTAGTGATGTGATCGCTCAACGAGATCATGTAACTTTCACTGCATAATCACTGAGTCTTGTGAAAGAGTTTCAAGGCTCTCCAACATAATGACAAGCGGAGTAGTAGGCATGGGTTGAGGAGTAGGTCTATAAGAACTTTCCTCTTAGTCAAACGAAGTCTTGCCATATGTGCCAATATTTTTCTTTGAGATAGGCTTAAGTGGACGTAGTTGTTCTTCCCAACCCTCAGAACTAACCCCTACCTTCCGAAATAAAACAAAAGTCACATACGGATGTCCAAGTCCAACCTTTAAGGATATTATAAATCGAAATGGTCATTAAGCTATCGCCATTTATCGACTGCTCCTTTTGCATATAAGAATTCAGAATAGATCACTCTCTCTTAACCTCACTCAGATTTGTTGAAGGCAAAAGTTTGGTGAAAATAAAGTAATACAAAGCTTTGGACAACATTAATAACAAAGGCAGGAAACATAATCTTCCTATCATCGTGCACCTGCCAAGCACCACGTCCATTAGTAAAAAATGCTATGATTTCATCAAGGTCATCATCAGAAGGAATAAAACATGATTACATATTCTAGAAATTTCATTTAGATCAAAAAGTGAGTTAATTTTGGGTGTGAGTTAAAATCTACTTACTTTTCTCTTACAAATACCTACTCTCCCTCATGCTCCTTAAGATTAGTGTAGAATTCACCCACAACTTGAATCACTGTAATCCCAGTTTCATAGCAAAACCTTTCTCCTACCACTTGCTGTATAAATCTCCTCTCACGACTAAACTTCTTTGACATAAAAAGTTATTGTATCGTTCTTTGGCTTAAATTAATAAGATTGGCATTGAGAAGTCCCAAATTCACTCATAGTAAGCTTCCCTCTATCAAAAGAATAAGAAATCTGACAATAGAATCAATATGATTCAAGTTTAGCAAGTTATGAGACCAAATTGAGCACCAGAAAAATTCTGAGAATATAATGGGCTCCTAAAAGTTCTAAAGATCAATTTGGTCATTTCTCATAATAGAAGATAGTTGACAAGCCATTTGTAAATGAAAAGCTCGACTAGAATGGTGAAAGACATGCGGATGAATGAAACTCACCCCACAAGAATCACAGCCAATTCTAACGTTAGCTTTTGACACATCCAGCCAGCCATGACAATCTGTGCGTGAAACACCTACGCTAACATAGAAATTAGCCTCCAATTATCTTGAAGTCCTTGTGCTACTATATTTCCCGTAGTTAAGAATCAGCAGCAGGCAGTGAAACGCTTCTTGCTAATCAACTTTGAACAATGTTAATATAGTTGTATTTTTTAAGATATTTATAGGCTATTTTATATTAGGAAGGTTATGAGAAAGAGATGAGGGGTAATATTAAGTAATTACAAGTGTAATTTAGAAATGGGGCATTTACATACAAACCACTAAATTCTTATGTTTTTGCATATGAAACACCTAAACTTTACATTTACATTTATACTACCCAAATCTTTAGTATCACATAAAAAAATAACCACCATTTTAACATTTAAAAATTGAGATATTTTTTCATGCATAGCTAAGGTGGCATGTATGAAAAAACTGAAGTTTAGGTGTCAGATATGTTAATACATAGGAATTGAGTGGTATGCATGTAAATCTTCCTTGCAAAATATTGTTAGGCGTTGGTCCTCCAAGTTTTCCTGAAAGAAAGCTTGGAGTATGACGATGTACATATGTTGAAGAAAGAATAACTAAGTCATTTCGCTATATGTTCGGGTAGCCTACACATGTGCATGAAAAAAAATTACTTATTAGAATAACATTTAATTAAGTCTTGATGCGAATGTATGCAATGTCATTTCCTGATAATGGAGTAGCTACTCTGATACCGGAGCTAGTTCAAAATAGTAGAAACAAAGCAAACTTTATTAAGCAAAAAGGATTAGGGTTACAATACAATTCAAAACAGAAATACGAAACAATAGCAACAACTTCCAGCAAGAGCTGGAAGAGAAGATCCGAGGGCTGATACCGATGCCACCACCGCCCTCGGATCTTTTCTTCTAGACCTTATCAGAGTTTGTTGATATTGTGTCGTATTTTTGTATAGAGTTGTGATGTCTCCCTGATCCTTTTTCTTAATAAAGTTTGCTTTATTTCTGCTATTTTGAACTAATTCCAGTATCATGGTAGCTACTTTATTATCAGCAAAATCACATTGCATACATTGGCATCATGACTTTATTTAGTGTTATTATAATCAGTAATTTTTTATCATGCACATGTTTAGGTTACCCGAACCTACATCGAAATGAAAGATAGTTATTCTTTCTTCAACTTACAGCAACCCGCTGGGAATTCTCCGAGACCCACTGCATAGTCCCCCTGCGTCGATGAGTCGGGAAATGCAGCTCCGCAATGGATGAAGCACATTGTGTAGCATACAAAAATGGTTAGTGCTAAAAAAATTGATCATCCAAAAATTTAATTAATGTTTAAATATTAAAAAAAATCTTACCAGCCTTCTTTAGTGCTCCGTATGGCGACCAATCCGCCAATATGGAGTGCAACTCCCCTGGCCCACTTCGTCACCCAGTTCGCCCGATTCGTCTGCCTCTTCCTCTCATAATCAAGAGATGCCCAAATTGCAGTCAACTGAACCCAGAGCCACTCATCAATCCAGGTCAGCAAGGCAGTGTCTGCTTCAAATCTTAAAGATTTAGCGGATCTGCTGGTGGTTCTCTGGAAGTCAGGTAAAGGACCACTGCAACATAAAAAATAATTCATGTGTTATTATAAAAAATTAAATCAACCTTACAAATTTGTATCAAATTACATGATCATATCTCAAACTCCTCGAACCACAAATCCTAAGGGGCTACAGTTGTCTGCTTCTATGACAGATATGGCTCATCGTACCGTTCTTCATAATCTCTATGATGCAGGTGATGAGCAGCTTGTGGGGAATGAATCTTCTTAAGAAACAAATTAATCACATAGAAACATATAGCATGAAGAATAATATAATATATGTTTTAAAGTAACTTGAGGAGACGGGGCACCATCGGGTGAGGGGTTGGATGGGGCAGGAGTCAACGGGCAAGACTCAAGAGGTGTGCTAGCAGCAGGTGGGGGAGTAGGTGTGGAAGGAGCATAAGTCAGAGGAGACGGGGCACCATCGGGTGAGGGGTTGGATGGGGCAGGAGTCAACGGGCAAGACTCAAGAGGTGTGCTAGCAACAGGTGGGGGAGTAGGTGTGGAAGGAGCATAAGTCAGAGGAGACGGGGCACCATCAGGTGCGGGAGCGGTTGCTACAGGAGGGGTGGGAGCAATGGGTGCGGGAGGAGGTGCCACAAGGGGGTGTAGCAGCAACCGATGGGGGAGGAGATGCCATAGAAGGTGTAGTAGCAGCAGGTTGGGGAGGTGCCAGAGAAGATGTAACAATAGTAGAAGCAGCGGCAGGATTAGACGACCTCCTCTTCTTGCTGCGATAGGTGTTCTCAAGGGTCCCCAGAATATGGTATGAGGTGGATGACCACTTGCACCACCTGGGGTCATCTGCAAATAAAGGAATGATATTAAAAGGATTGGTACTGGCAAAAAAAATAATAACAAGCAAAAGGAAACGGTGCAGTGAATGTAAGACACAACTAGCAATTATGTCTAAAAACAAGAGTAAGAGTTATACCTAATAACAACAAAAATAAAAGATTAAAAGTAGCAGTAGTAACAACTAATCTAATGTTTGCGTACACTTGTTATTAACCTTCATCAAAAGAACTCGCCATCGAAGATGAACCTAAAATTTCTTCTTCACGCTCTTCATCATCCTCGAACCATGAGCAACCTCTTCAATAATCTCTGTGTTATCCTCTAACGCAAACATTTCATCATTTGTGTTACTATGAACACAGAAATCTAACATACTTTTCTCTTGGTGAATTGGTTATATAGAACAATGTAGCTCAATTGTTTTATTTTGTTTATTTTTTATAACTACAACCCAATCAACTTTATCCCTTACTCTACCAGGTATTGAAAGTAACGAACTTGTGTAGCTTGCTGTGCCAGAACAAAAAGATCAAACTTTGCACATCATCTGTTTAATTTGACTTCAGTGATATCGTAAGACGTGAATGTTCGAGTTCCTCGATTTAGAGCAGGATCAAACCGCTGATAGTTGAACAAGTACACAATTTAGCAAACATTGTCAGGATATTGCAATTGAATGACTTCGTCAAGTACGCCGTAATAGCAAATCTCGTCATATGTGTGTGTTTCTTTAACAACGACACAAAGATTTTATATCTTCTTCCCTTCACACCAGGAACTTGTATGGAATGTATAATCGTTTACATCAAATATCTGTCATGTAGTAACACTACGATTAGGCCCAGACAAGATCTAATAAACTATGATCTGTGATTTCATTGATTATATTGTAAACCTATAAAAATAAAGAAGTCTCATTAGTGTAACTTTAAATGTGACGATCATATTAAAACACATGTGATTAGAAGTGTTCATTATATGTACAAATAATTTGAATAATATTAGAAATTCTACTTCGACCTTCCTGCTTATCAGAGACTCATCTTCCATGTCAAAGCTGCGATAAATAATCTGCTCAAAATATTATTATTTATATTTTTGAATTAATCATTATATAATTACTAACATTCTTAATAATAAATGACAATATGTATTGAGTTTGGGGATTGTAAATCTTACTGTATAAATGGATGAACTTCATCACAGTTCATCAGGACGTACAATACAGCTGCCCGAATATCTTTGTCGCTTAGATATTGTGTGTTATGACTCCCTAATGGCTCGCCTGATATTTAATATTTGGATAATTCTAGCTGTGAAAACATTGCACTTACAATATGAACTCTTTGATAGCTTTGCTCGAGATAATATTAGCAGGAAGTTATTTTATCCTACAACAGATATGCCTCGCAGATTGATCTCTCAGGATGTGTTTTTATTTTTAATAATTTTTTTATTTTATTTAAAAACTTGCAGTACATAAATTTTACATGGTGTTTTAGTGTGAAATAAAATGCTACTTGCAATATATGCATCATGAAGACATAACTCTCGAAGGGATACATCCATTTGTACTGCATTGGACCCCAGTATAGCCTCGTAACATATATGTATAGTCAATTGCTCTGTAGAGTCGAAGAAACCATTAGGAAATATTCGCTCAAATTTACATAATAATAGGAGAATACTCGCATCAAGCTATCTCAATGAGTTAACAGTCTGTCCCCGCACATAACTCTCTGAAGAATATGAAGAATATACTGACTTCGATCAAGGGATCGAGCACCGGCTTCAGCAGTGCATGAAATGCAATGGCTAATAAGCACTGCATAAATATATGCTAGTCGTGACTCTTCATGCCAAATACTTTACTCATTCTCAAGTTGAAACTACAGCTTAAATTTGAAACACAGCCACTGAGAATTTTTAGCGAATTCACCCGCTCAAAAATTGTCCTTCGTTGATCTGGTGTAAGATAATACACAAATTTGGCTTTATTAATTTAGATCAATTTGTCTCCTGAAGCTCTAAGGTCCTCCTTTTGCAATACTCTTTCAGATCCATTCTAGCTTTCACATTATCTTTTATCTTACCTCTGATATTCATCACAGTGTTGAAGATGTTATTAAAAAAATTCTTCTCAATGTACATAACATCGATATTATATTTAATAAGATTAGTCTTCCAGTATAGAAGATCTTAGAATATACTTGCTTCGTCCAGTTGTGCATGACACCAGAACCAAGAAGACGAGTTGAAGCTAGCTCTGATTCCTCGGTGATCTTTGACACTTCATTGATCATCGCAAATATTTCGACTCCAATAATCATGGGGAGTGGACTTGATTTCTCAACCTTGTTTTTGAAGAATGCATCTCTGTTCCTTCTAAATGAGTGATTGCGGTTTAAAAATTTTCGGTGGCAGTCAAATCAATTATTTTTCCTACTATGTTTCAAAAGTAAATGCCTTTAAAATATCCATGCAGTAACGACAAGCTAATTTCTAGGTTGTGCTACATCCTATAGGCCGATAATTTATTAATAGTCCACATGAGAGTCGCTCTCAGTTGAAAATTCTGCTTTGTAGCAATGCCATACGTAAGCACACCTGACTCCCATAATATTGGAAGCTCTTCAATCAATGTCTGTAAGTAGACATCAATTTTCTCGTTCGGGCAATGTGGACTTGGTATGATCAACATAAGAAATAAAAATAGTACAGTCATGCACATATCTCGAGGCAACTTGTATGGCGTAATAATCACTAACCAGCATGAGGACGGGGTTACATCGTGACTGTATGGGATAAAATCATCCACACACAACACAAGTCTAATATTGTGTACTTCAGCTGAAAAATCCGGGAAGCCTCACCATGTGAAAGATGACTCATCGAGTTAGGATCAACAGATCCAATATTGTGTCAAGTCATGTGTAGGGTTGTACGCATGGAAGCAAATAATCTCTGAATTTGGGGCATGAGCGGAAAATAAAAGAGGCGCTTGTATGGAGTATTTTTTTATTTTTATTCTTTCTCCTCTTTTGTTTGAATCTATTCGCACCACAAAATCGGTAATTCGTTTCGATTGCATCAGTCTTGTAATATATCATGCACTCATGAACACAACAATCAATCTTCTAACATTATAACCCTAACTTTGAAGTCAATTTTTTTGTTATGTGCAGGTCATCCAACAATAAATTCCCTTCAAGGTTAGTCTCTTTCAATAAAGTTGACATCTAATTGAATGCTTCTCAGGGCATGTTAAAATCAGATTTGATGGTCAACTTTCTCAGTGTCACTGATAACTCTGTATGTGTAGTGCAACCATCAGATAAAGGTTGTTGTGCAACATTCTGTAAGTCATAGAACTGTTGCGATTCATTGTTCGGTGTTTCAGGTTTTTGTTGAACCCTCCCATTAAATTGAGCTCTTGGAACATCGTGAACCATTTCTGCATGTGGCAGGATTAAATTCCTCTGTAGGAAGGCATAACCTGTCGAGACACCTTGATCGAACTGAACTTCAGGTTCTTGTTCACTATGTGCAGTTTAGTACCAATAATTAAGTTTGATTCCCTTGCAGTAAATATTTAACTTAACTTCTTTGGGTGGCAGAAGTGCTCGATTTTTGTGCTTTGCACAAGGATACTGGAACTTATCCTCATAA
This sequence comes from Phalaenopsis equestris, assembly GCF_001263595.1. NCBI lineage: Eukaryota > Viridiplantae > Streptophyta > Magnoliopsida > Asparagales > Orchidaceae > Phalaenopsis > Phalaenopsis equestris. Next base: position 586,459 of record NW_018165317.1, on the reverse strand, counting down.
CGATAGATGGATAGTTGTGATGTCATCCGTACGAATTCTTTAACGTCATTTTAAAACTCATCTGTGAGTCTTTTTTGTTTTGGATATAATCTGTTATACATCTAACTCTCAAATTACGAATATTCATCTGCAGTATAGATGTAGTTTTACAAATCAGTGCAACTACTGCTGAAATAAACATTAATTAGCCCTTACTTATCAATGTGTAGTGGTTCGTAGGAGCTAATTCTAATCGATGAAAACGGCCCTAGGAACTTTTAAGTAGCTCGCTATATCCGGTGAAGTCAACACTATTTGGTCAACCATATATAAGGCACTTCTTTGAAGTGTTTTATTTTTTAAACAATAGAATCGATGCATTTCTTCATTTCAACCAACCAACGTGAATTCTACTAATAACATTCCCATTTACATCACCGTCACTGAACAAAACCATATGCACTCCTTCAGCTCAATCAACCAACTTTAATTCTACCAGTAGCATCCCTATCAATATCACCATCACTTTCAACAATAGACTAAATCGATGCATGCATTCCTCCCCTTCACTAACTAACTCTAATTCTACTAATAACAATATCCCTATATCACCATCAATTTTTACAAGCCTACCAATGAACTCTTGTGTATATAAATACCTAACACTAAAACTTCAATTTTTACAAATATACCATATTGCCTTTATATGAATTTCATATATATCACTCAATTCTTCTTATGTATGTACACACATAATACCTAAACTTCAATGTTTACATACATACCATTGAACTCTTATGTATACACATACCTAACACCAAAACTTTAATTTATACATGCATACCACATTACTTTTGCATTTAATTAATACATGTCACTCAATTAATATGTATATACAAACCTAACACCTAAACGTCAATATTTATATGCATACCATAGAACTCTTATGTATATACATACCTAACACCAGAACTTCAATTTATACATAAATACCACATTACTTATGCTTTTAAATAATACATATCACTTCTTATGTTTTTCAAACCTGACATCTAAACTTCAATATTTACATACATACCTAACACCAAAACTTCAATTTATACATACATACCACATTACCTATGGATTTATTCATAAATATCCCTCAATTCCTATGTATATACAAACCTAACACCTAAACTTCAATATTTACATGCATATTACAAATAAATGAAAATAGTGGCACAAATAGACTCGCCTTCTTCAATGCTTTCTGATCAGAGCGATTTCGGTTGTCTTTGCAAGCTCGAAGTGTCGGACGTCATTACCTTCGCAGCTAGCTCTAATGGCGACTGCATCACGAAGCTTCGTTCGGGAAGGAGTCGATTTTGAGCAAAATTGAAAAGGAGAAGGGAACTAAAGAGGGAAAAGGGAGAGGGGGGAGCTCGGGATAGTTTCGGGTAGAAAAGGAGACCAGAGAGCTGCGCGCGGGACGGGGGAGAGAAAAAATGAAATTTAGGTGCGCCGGTTGAGTTTATTAGGTCATTTACGTCGGATTTCCGTCTAATTTGTAACAAAATGATCCACCAGCAAATCTTTTGAAGCTACAAGCCACGTAAAACTGCATAATATTAAAATTTTGTAATTTATTTTCCTTATATATTTAAACTAATACGTGTTATTAGGATTTGCATAATATTAAATTATTGTAGATTATTTACGAGTGTAGGATTCAATAATCACAATCCCTAAATATACAACAATTTTCCTAAGATGCAAATCAATAACTGCTAGATTAGAACCAAAATAATAATGTAATGACTGAATAAATATGAAAAATATGCGCCTCAGATTATTTTTCTGTTTGAGCTTCCCTAGGCTCAAAATTCACTAGAAATTTAATATTTTGAATTTATTTCAAATTGACTCAAAACCCAAGTTAGTTTCTAGCAAAATTGCTTCACGTAGATGTCTTGCATGAGAAGTGCTCACCAGTCTTACATTGTTCTGTTAATCCTCTAGATTTTGGCATAAAAATTTTATAAATAATACCAAAATCTTATGCTCATTTTCAAATTCAAATCGCACATTTGTTTCTCATCACTGGAGTTCTTCTCTTTTGGCAGATTGCTATGCATATCCTCGAAGCAATAATTCGAGACAACTCCGGAATCTCTTACATTTGTGATTCGTCCTGCAATCTACTGATAGGACTGATGAACACATGGGATAACTTGGTATCTCTGCCATGTTGGCTTGGCTTATATCAACATGTTTTGCTATATTAGAACCTTTTTTTTTTTTGTTTTTTTTAATATAATTAAAATCTTTTCTCTCATTGTGCTCTTTGCATGGAGGTCAATCTTCTTGCTGTTGACCAAGACTTTTCTCCTCGTCTACTCTTCCACATCATCAGATGCTACATTATGCTCTGCTCCAATGAGAGGTATCCTATCTTTAAACTTGCGTTGAATTGCAAGGTTGAAGATTTAATAATATTTTAATATTACTTGTATATTTGATTTAATAATCATATTTATAATAGTCTTTAAAAATTTTAAAAAAATTGAAGTTATAAAATTAAATACGAGCCTTCCCTTTAAGTATTTATTTTTTTATCCTTCATTTTAAGTTTTGGTTTCACCATTTGCATCTATTCTTTGCTCCTTCAGGGGAGGGGATGCGCCCCTGTAGTGCAAAGATTTCCTGCTGCTCTCACTAATGGTTCCTTCTGTGACATGATAGAGGTAAGTTGATCTAAATTTTGAACTGGCACGTGTGAATAATATCTGATTCCTTAAAAAAAAGGATGATTTACATATATACCACTCAATTCCTATGCATTTACATACCTGAAACATAAGGTTCAACTTTTACATACATCCCATCTTTCCTATGCATGAAATGGTGTATTTAACTTTTTAAAATTTAAAAGGTGTTACTTTTGATGAGATATGAAATATTTTGGTGGTATAAATGTAAAAAGGCAAAGTTTTGGTGTTATGTATGTAAATACATAGGGATTATGTGGTATGTATCTCAATGGCCCCTACAAAATTGTTCTGAATATTCTTCAATTTAGGAGTTCCCAATAATTGGGGGATTGTTCATTCAGCTTCTCCTCTACGTTGACAAAGTGAATGAAGAAATCCTTCCGGGAAGAAGAGTGTGTATGCTCCTGCAGGAGTATGCAAGCATGAATGATCTCTGCTCGCCTGATTCTGCTCCCAATCCGACAACACCTTGCAGGCCTATGGATCTTGGAACAATTTCTGTCTAAAAATCTATTACAGAAAAGCTTTTAATTGAGTTCCCAACAGATATCATAAATACTATAATTCATTTTTTTTTAATCTAATGATAATTCATGTGTATCCACATGCTTATTGATATGTTTTCTTAACATTTTTTAGGAAAATTTACATATATACCACACAATTCTTGTGCACTTGCATGTCTAACACCTAATGTTTGATATTTTACATTTATAACCCTTTGGTGTTAAACCTATGCATGAAAAGGTGTATTGGATGTTAAAGATTTGACTGTTATGTTAGTAAATATGAAAATTTAAGTGTTGGTTATGTAAATATGTAAGAATTGAGTGGCATGTAAGTAAATGCCCCCATTATTGTTATTATTATTTACAATGATATGAAGCCAAACTATGCTTTTGCATGTAGAGAACCTATGCTGTCCTCCCAAAGTCAAATGATTAATGTCTGCTTGAGAAATCAAGAATTACAAAATATAATGCCCATATTTACATGGTTTGACTAAAGTAAGCTTATATTTATGGTCACATAAAGATCAAAGAGTCCATCAAGATGCCTTCTACTTCATTATTTTAAAAATAGAAGATTGAAAATTATTCAAATTAATTAATGAAATTAAACTCTATACCTTACAAATTTTAAACTTTTAGCTTTATAATTAGCTTTGAATACTTTATGAAACACATTCATATCATCTAACAAAAATGTTAATTAAGGCTTTATGATACCTTAGTCTATGAGTAGCATTTGTAAAAGATTGCTTTATTGTTGTTTTACTCTTTTTATATATGTATATTTTGTCTATTATACAATGTTTTATTTTACACCTCTTCTCGGAACAATCACAATTATTGATTGAGGCTTTATAATACCTCAATCCACAATTGTTGATCGAATCACGAACAATCACATTAGCGATAAATTTGTAAGAAATTTCTTTATTATTGTATTACTCTTTTATTTTATTTTTTTGTCTATTGTACAATGTTTATTTGCCTTTGGAAAGCTCTCACTTTATAAACAATATATTTTCCATTTCCCTTCCCAAATCTCTAATGCATCTCTATGTGGGTGTGTGTGTAAACTCTAAGAAAATTTAAATATAATAAATTCTTCTTAAAATTAAGTACATACTTAACTTGAACCGAAAAGATAATTGCAATAGTATGCCTTAAACTTTGTAATGCCTAATCTTGCACATAGCTTTGTTTCCCATATAAATATAACTACCATAATTTAAAAATAACATGTGGAAAAAATTCTAAATTTAAAAATATATTTTATTGGAGAGGTATCTGGTTATACACAAAGACTCTAACTCAAGAAACAACATTTATAAATAATTCCTCCAAGATCATTATCAAGGTCTCATCTTCCAAAATTATTAGATCATTATAAGAGCTTTTTCATCTATCTTTATCTATTCTTTTTCACTTGTAATTTTAAGCATCTTTGTAGCTTCTATGATTGTTCTATAAGCCTTTGTGGGACAAGTACCTCATGCATCATGTCTTTTTAAACACCAAAATTTTTTATTCTATTAAACTTTTCAATTTCAAATCTTATGGCTATCATATTTTTATAATTTTGCTCAAATACAAATTATTAGTAAAGAGAGTGCCTTACACTAAGATTAAATATGATGAACTCTAAAGAAGATGCAAAAGAGAGACCAAGAACTATAAAAGAGATAACCAAAATTTATGCATTTTTGCTTACATATGTCTACATCCATGCTTGCACAACAGTCAAATCATCTTCTAAAATTTAAAAGATATATATATATATATATGAATAAGTATACATCTTGCAAGATTAAAGATACAAACAAATATGTATTATTGCCTAATTTTGAGAGAAAATACTATTACCTATTGCAAATATAAGGGTCAAACCTTTCTTTTTGAAGAAGCCAAAAAAATTCACTTGGAAGCATTCAAAATACTTCTTTATTTCTTATAGTTCCACCCATTTCCCTTCATCTTTCACTCATCATTTTTTTTTCTTACTTTTTTTTCTTTCTTGTGGTTACTATATTAGTGAGCATTATATATGTTCATATAGTGAAGTGTTAACCACCATTGAGAGACTATTTAGCCTTCATTTTAAAATGTTGTAGTAACTTCTTTTTTGGACATTATGTTAATCATCTTTTGAATTTTTGATAGCCTTCACTTAAGATTTTGTGCTAGCTTCCGTTGTTGAAAAATAAAGATTAAATTTAATAAGATAATTAATATTTACACTTAGCATCTAATAGTAAAATAAATAAAATTATTTGTTTAGTATTAGAGTTTTTAATAATGTAAGATGGTAGAGATTCATAAATTCAAAGGGTTAAATCTTAATCTTTAGGCTATAGTTTTTATTTGAAAGTGTTCATTTTACTATTGATCAATTGACTACAATTTCAGCTCATATAACATACAAAATGGAAAGCTCATTGTTAACGTCATAAATTTAGTTTTGTAGCTCTTAATAGTTTTGAGTTTTAAAGTGCTCATTAGTTTCCAATGCCATTATCAAGATTGCATGCATTTCAAATTACTTTAAGTTTATTAAGAGTAGATAACTCACTTAAAAACAAATAAATCATTGAAGAATGTTCATTTATTGGAAGGAGTTTGTATTAGCACATTTAAGAACATAACTTTATTTTTCCTAGGCAAGAAAGATAATTTATTTTAAGAATTCATTCAAAAAAAAAAGAAAAACTATCATATTGATTAACTTAAATATCACAAAAAGTCTTCTCAACTATTACAAAAGACTAATGAAGAAGAATTTTAACTTAGATTCTTTGAGAGCAAAAAAATTGTTTTATTCAATTCAAACAAAATATCCTAAATCAAAGAAAAGAAAAAGAAAAATATAGTACTTTACATACATGCTGATAGAGAGCACGCATTTGATGTAATATGAGGTCTTTCTTTCATGATCTCTTGTCTCTTGGTACTCATTGGATTTCATGGTAACCAATCATCATGATTGGGAGTTATTACTTTCAAAATAGAAGTCACATATTCTTTACATAATTTCATAGCACAATGAGCATGTTGTTCCTAGAGACCATCATTTTAATATCTTTAAGTTTTCTCGGAGAATGCATCAAAATTCAAGAATCTATGAGCACCATAGCAAAAGGATACCTAGGGTTTTCATAGTAAATTACCCATCTTTAACTATTTAATGCATTGTTTACTCAATAATCAAAGCTATTTTAAATTTTTGGGATAAATTCTTTTATGTGTTTCAAGAATAATAAGGTCTTTTAACAAGACTTATTATTTTGAAGGTTTCCTATTTAAGGGTGACATTATAAGTCCCACTTAATTGAATTTATGGTTAGTGCACCCCTTAGAATGATTTTTTTTTTAATATTGGTTCAACTCTAACAAAATTTAATTTGTGATTAATAGACACATAATTAATACGAAACATTAAGATGGGATTTGCAAGGGTCAATGGGGCTTCCTAGATAGCTTCATTCTTATAATATTAAAAGCTCATATATTTGGCCAACCGACTTATACAATTTGTTAATTGAATGTCTTGACAAATCAATATTATAATAAGAATTGCTCACAAAAAGAAGATAAAAATATATATTAGAAATAAAGCACGATGAATGAATGCCTTGAAAATATAAAAAGAAGTTTCAAAATGATGGGAAAATATAATCTTTAAAATTCATTTAATTCTCACAAGTTATCTCAATTGCACATGATGACAAAGGCTCTCAAGAAATACATTTCTCAAAGTCTCTAAAAAAATTCCTTACATTCATTCTCAAACGTTTCAACAGCGTTTAATAGTTACAAATCATTGTGTGATATCTTAAATGTTATCTTTAATGGCATTTAAGGTTTAAAAGATGTTGTCTTTAAGAACTGGTTTATATTGTTTAGAATTTGTATTTCTAATATAGAAACTTATTATACTCTTTTGTTATCATATAGTGAATATATTTACTTAGCAATAGGTAGGGCAGCAAGTGTCGAAGGAGGTGTGGAAAAAGGCATTAGCAAAAGAAAATGCCCTCCTTTTCCTGCTCCTATAGGTGTTCTCTAATGTTCCCCCAACATGGGGTCTCTTAGGTGGCTGACCACCTGCACCGTCTGTGGCCACCTGTAAACAAGAGAATGACATTAAAACTGACAGCAAAAATAATAATGAGAAAAAATAAAAGCAAACAATAGAAGGTGAAAAAAAATGGAAAAGTAAGACATGAGTAGCAGTTATGTCTAAATTTAAAACAACAAAACTAAAAGAAGAAAAATAACAGTAACCACTAATCCAAAATTACATACAATTTTATTAATTTTATAAGAGGAACTTGTCGTCGAAGATGAAACTAAAATTTCTTCTTCAATTTCCTCATCATTCTCAACCATAACATGAGGAACCTCTTCAAAAATCCTCGTGATATCTTCTAGCATAAACACTTAATCGTTTGTGCTGCCCTTAATGTGAAAACATGACATACCTTTCTCCAGGTGAGTTGGTTTTATAATAATATGCAACTCAATACTTTTCCTTAGTTTATAGTTCATAACCACAACCCAATCAACTTTTTCCCTTACTCTACCAGGATATTAAAGGAAATAAACTTGCTTCGCTTTACGTGCTAGAGCAAATGGATCAAAATTCCATATTGTGTGTTCATTTTTACTTTGATGATATCATAAGGCGTAAGTGTTTGGGTTCCTCGATTCGAAACAAGATCAAACCACTGACAGTTGAACAAGTACACAATGTAGTTATCATTGCCTAGTTTTTACAATTGAATGACTTCGTCAAGTGCTTTGTAATAGTTAATCTCGTTGTCTATGTGTGTGTTTCTCTTAACAACGAAACCACAGTTATATGTCTTCTTTCTTTAACACCAGAAACTCATATAGAATCTAGAACCGTTTACGTCTAATATTCGTCATGTAGTAACACTATGATTAGGCCCCTAGGCAAGATCAAGTAATCTATGTTATGTGATTTCATTGCTTGTATCATGTAACTATAACAATTTTAAAGTCATTATTAGTCTAACTTCAAACATGATGGTTATATTACGTACATGTGAGGAATTGTACACATAGAAGAGAACAACCTCTAAAGCCCAAGTATGAGGGAAAAATAGAAGAGATGCTTGTATGTAATATTTCTCTATTTTTTACCCTTTCGCCTTTATTTGGATCAATCAACAGCATAAAATTGACAAGTCGTCTCGACTACACCGGCCTTGTAATATATCATACAATCATTGACACGACAATCAATCTTCTCAGGTTGTAACTCTAACTTTGAAACTAATTTTTTTGTTCTGTACAGGTCATCCACCACTAAATTCTTTTAGAGTTTGTCTTGTTTAATAATATTTTCACTTGATTAAATGCTTTTCTAGGCATATCAAAATAGGATTTGATGCTCAATATTTACGGTGCCATTAATAACACTGTATGTGTAGTGCAACCATCCCATAAAGGTTGTTGTGCAACGTTCAACAAGTCATAAGACTATTGTGATTCGTTGTTTAGTGTTTCACTTTCTTGTAGAAAACTCTCAACAAAATGAGTTATGTGAACATCATGAACCATTTCTTCATATGTATCAGGATCATATTCTTCTGTTGAAGGGGCATAACTTGTTGAGGCACCTCCATGATCGTATTGAACTTCTGATTCTTACTCACAATATGCAATCTAGTACCAATAATTTGGTTTGAATTTTTTGCAGTAAAGATTCAATTTAACTTCTTCAGGTTGTAGATACGCTTGATTTTTATGCTTTGCACAAGGACACCTGAACTTATTCTCCAAACCATAAATAGGTTGTTGTGATGCAACCTACAGGAATTCCTCAACACTGTTCAAGAACTTATCTGTGAGTTCTTTTTATCCTGGATATAATTTGTTATATATTGAAGATCTCAAATTATGAATATTCATCTTTAACATAGATGTAGCTTCATAGATCGGTACAACTATTACATAAAATAAAACTAGTCAATTCTTATCAATATTTATAGTGGGTTGAGATGCTTACTGGTTTGTAGGAGCCAATTCTCATTGAACGAAATGATCCCAAAAATCTCTTTAAATTAGTGGCTCGCTTCATTCAGTGAAGTTTGTCTACTTGGTCAATCATATTTAAAACACCTCTTTGAAGTGGTTTTTTATTTAAACAATAGACCCGATGCATTCCTTCACTTCAACCAACCAATGTGAATTCTACTAATTATAAAATCCCCATCTATATCACCATCATTTTAAACAAGTTCCGATGCACTCCAACACTTAATCCAAATAACTTGAATTCTACTAATAACTTCCTTGCCTATATCACCATCACTTTGAACAATAGACCCAATCAACACATTCCTCCATTTCAACAAACCAACATGAATTCTACTAATAAAATCCCCATCTATAACACCATCACTTTGAGCAATAGACCCAATCGATGCATTCCTCCCCTTCAACCGACCAATGTGATCTCTACTAATAACATCCCTTTCTATATCACCATCACTTCGAACAAAACCCGATGCATTCCTCGACTTCAACTAAGCAACTTCCATTCTACTAATAATGTCCCCATCCATACATACACCACTCAATTCTTATGTATATATATACCTAACGCCTAAACTTACAATTTTTACATACATACCATATTACCTATGCTAAATAAATTTTCATATATACCATTCGATACTAATGTATATATGTAGCTAACACCTAAGCTCCAATTTTCATGAAGATTATCCTTCATATCACTCAAATCTTATATATATATATGCATACCAAATTCCTAAACTCCAATTTTTACATACATACAACATTACTAAATAAAAAACAATGGCGACTATAAAATGAGAGATATGGAAGTTCCGATGGTCTCTATTCCGTGCCTCTCAAGCTAGCTAGCTCTAATGTCAACCGTTCATATCGCAATGGCTCGGTCAGGAAGGCTAATCAAGAGCGAGAGGGGCAGAACGAGGGCGACTGATGGTGAGTGTGAGGAGGCAATGATGGTAAGACTTTAATGCAAAGAAGAAGAGAAGAAAAGACGCGAGTGTTTCGGGGGTACGAAGAGGAAAATGAAGTCAGATGAACGGGAATTGGTATTTTAGGTCTTGGGCGTCGACCTTTTCGTCTAATTTACGTCTGATATTTTCGACGCTTTTTAGTAACAACGCTAGTACTTCCTTAGACAATGCATTATTCTAAGTGTATGAGAATGCATTATTCTTTAATGAATCACAGCGAAAGTGTCCGGATGGTAGCCTACCTACACTACACCGCACTAATTTGTGGCATCTAATCATTGAAAATTATTTAGCGATGGGCCTGATATTCCCTGCGAAGCTATCTCACAAAGCTACTCTAGACGCTACACCATGCTGCCTTTTAGCTCCACTATTAATTCGCCCTTTAATATTTTAATTATTTGTTTTTTTTAATGATGATAAGTTGCGTATAAATTAGATTAAAACTTTGGCTGAAAAAAAAGATAACTTTTTTTAATATATATATGCTTTAAAAAAAATTACTTTTTTCTTATTAGATTAAGAATTTGGCTGAAAAAAAATTAGTTTTTTCTTATATATATATATGCTTTAAAAAAATGATTTTTTACTTATTAGATTATATATGCTTTAAAAAAATGATTTTTTTCTTATTAGATTAAGACTTTGGCTGAAAAAAAATAACTTTTTTCTTTTATATATATATGCTTTAAAAAAAATGACCTTTTTCTTACAAGATTAAGACTTTGGCCGAAAAAAAAAAGGACTTTTTTCTTTTATATATATATA
>NW_018165317.1:505853-575395 GCF_001263595.1 Phalaenopsis equestris | reverse complement strand
TATATATATGCTTTAAAACAGAAGTATTAGGGTTATCATTACAAAAAATCTTTATAAAACCGGCTTAGAAAATGTTACATATATATCCCCATAATATTGGAAAAGATCTTGGTGAGCCCAAGGAAAATCTAGTGCTTCAGTTGAAATTTAAGAAAAAGTATCTTCATGGATAAGGACATGCAAAGCCAACCCTAATCATGAGACTTTGCTCAAGTTCCAATTCCAAGACAAGAAGGAGAACGCAGAGAGAGAAAGGCCAGCTAGCATTAAAGCCACATCCATCTGTCCTCAAGTTTGTTCAGCATGAAAGGATTCAGCTTTACACCAATTGGGTGATAGAAATGGCGTGTACCTCTCCCCTCCTTCGTTTCCTTGTTTTGACTGTATTTCTGTGTTCCCTTCCAAGCACAAAAGCAGCAGGCTTTAGCTTTCACAAGGTGTCAATCCCACCAATCAAATGCGATACCTTGGCCAGACAGTAAGCAGACAAAACAAGAGTAAGGAGAAAGAACATCAGTCACTCACTCAGATTTTAATGAGTCTTAAAACTTTTTTATGGTAGTTCTCTAAGTCCTACTTATAAAGCTGATCTCTAACCATGGATTCCAGAGAGACAGAGTCAGAGACTGGTGGAAAGTGATGATGGTATTGGGACTGAAATCCTGAGAGAGGAATTAGTACTCTGATAGGGATTTTGAAAAATCAAATTTTTATTTGTTTTTTTTTCTTTTCTGTTGAAGTTTATTTGAAGCATAGTGATATAATAATGCAAGTGGAAGTTGATGATGGAATTAATGACGTAGATAAAAAATCATTTTATGTGCTTAAGTGTATGTATGTATGTATGTATATATACAAAAGAGAGAGAGAGAGATAGATGCATACACATAGGAGAGTGACAACAACTATATATTTTATGAAAGTGAATCTAGTTTTTTTATTTTATTTTTAACTTCTAAAATAGTTCAAATGAGCTCTAAAATGTGCAAATTCACCACTGAAATGATTCTATCTACATGCTTATTCCGATAAGTCCAAAGTTTACTGAATTATAGACACCATTCAAATTTCATAGTTAGGGCTTCATCTTCCTAGGGCTCATTTTTGTTGCACATTAGGGAGAGAGGGACAATATTGTCTTCTTTGTAAATATCTTCTAATTAAATTCAAGAAAAAAAAAGGTGTTGATTGTCAATGTGACCTTCACTATTGATTCATAGGGCCAACCGAATAAGCCCCTCAATATATTTTTTATGTAAGCAACATGTTAAACTCGCCTAATCGTGTTTGCATGCGCTTGCAATTACTACTCTAATGTTGTGTTGTGGACCTGCATTACTATTCATAGTAATATATTTTTTATGTAAGCAACATGTTAAACTTGCAATTACTATTCATAGGAGAGAGTGCACCCACAACCACAGGGAGCACATATATAATTGTAAGGAGCACAAAGTTGCAAGCCTGTGACTGAGTTTGGCGTAGCCATACTTGAAACATGCGTAGCTACACCGGGCGACGTAACTACGCAACGATCGTAGCCACGCAATAGAGGATTACTCATTCCTGTGATTCTTCTCGATGTTCTCCCACCATAGGGCTGATTTTTTTTTTCATTTTTGTTTAATGAACGTTGAATTTTTGTAGTTGTGAACTTTAAAAATTTAGATATGTTTCCCTTAATTAAATTTGATATCACTATTTAGACATGTTGGTGATCTCTATTTCAGTTATAGTGATATATGTTAGTTTGTTATTATAATGCTTATGTTTGTTATGTGCATGTATCTGAAATCTAAGCCTTCTATTTTTTTCTTCTTACATGTTTGTGACAGATTAGCGTCAGAAAATCCAGCTCAAGCATTGTAATCATTCGTTCGATACGGGGTGTCGCTATTCCAACACAAATAAGGATTTGCATCGGACAAAGGTCGATGGTAATTTGCGTCCACACAGATCGACGAAAAATTGCACCGGCTTATGTTCGACGCAAATTTGCATCCACCAGTGTGGACGTAAGTTCAACGCTAGAGTTTCGTCGAGTGATTTGCCGACGATAAGATTCTTTTTACACAAATGCTTTTTACACAAATGTTGATGCAAAAAAAAAAAAAATCCAACACAAATGTGGACACTAATCCAATTAGATATGCCAATTTAAACGTCAAAATTTTTCTGATGTAAATTTTCATTTGTGTCGGAAATAAGCTTGATTAGCGTCGAAAAAATCTGATGCTTATCTACCAATTTCTTGTAGTGATCGCTCTTCGCCATGGCCTGCCTTGTGCTTGAATCGCCCCAGTAGACCTCCACTCTCATGCTATCACTTTCAAGCGTACTTTTCATGGAAGGAGGTCTCGATGCCAGTTTGGGATACATGATTTCAGGAGTATGCGGTATATATTGGGCACATATATCTTCAGATATGTATTTAATTTTATCAATCGAACATTTTCTATTTCATTTTACAAAAATAGTGGTCTTAGCCACCTGAGGAGGGGGCCCACATCTGGAGGAACTTCACTCGGGGCACCCTCTTGTGACTTAACGATGATGTGTTTGGCCCACTGCTTAGAGGCTGAGATTCTCCCGAAGGCCAGAAGAAGACATAACATGCTAAACAAAATTGTCGCAGAGGCTTGGGGACCTCCAAGCATACTGGTATAGGAGGAGATTGACAAGACTTAATTTCTGCATTAAACTTTATTGTTCATTAAACCTATGCTAACTGTTTTATTATACCGACAGTCTCTAGAGTTTGGACGAGGTCATCTATCGCCGAGTTACATGTGAGCACTCATAAGTGACAGTCAGATCGAACTTATATGGACAACAGATCTTAAAAAATTCAAGTAATTTACAAGATTAATTATTATACAATTCAAATAGTTGTTGATATTTTCTTAGCCTCTAACTATCATTAATTATATGTTTTTTTGTAGAAGAACTTCCAGAAGTTGAAGGAGAGTCGATCCAAGTTGGGTGGTATTATGATCCCAAATTGTGATCCGTCCAAATACGGCAGGCATATGGAGGGAGCCTGCTGGAGTCCAGAGGAAGAGGGTTAGTTCTATAGATTAGGGTATCAGGTGTCGAACTACGACGCTCATCCATCTAGCACATCCTGTGCATCAAGTTCTACTGCCCAGAAAGGGGAGCTTCTTAAGCAGGTTGCCACATTATCTTATGATTTTGAGGCCAGAGTTGTTGTCGAGGTTGTTGCCCAGGTCTCTACCCAACTAGCCCAAATGACATTGGAGTAGTTAAAGATGAAGTCAGAGTTCGATGTGATACTGTGTCATGCACTTTAGAGAGCAAATCAGTCAACTAAAGATGATTCTGACGAGGAAGATGATGAGAGGACGTATGACTAGTAGGGACTTCTTTTTTTCTTGTTTGTTTACTTAGAACAATTAATTTGAAAGAACATTGTTTTTATATAAAAATGTTTATTTTGGCTGGTTTAATGCAATGTTTTTCTTTACTTTTATTTATGATTTTTGTGTTAATTACTGCCATGATATTATTTTAATGCATGCTTAGATTAGTACACTATGTTGTGAGGAAATTATAAAGTTAGGATTAAGGATGTTAATTTTTTTTTCTAATGCTGCAGATTTTTTACGGTTTGTAGTAAGATATTAGACAGTTTTATCGTTAAATTTAAAGTTCAGCAATCTTCAGTTAATTCAGCAATGCTATTTTGACAGTCTATCAAATAAGCGACGAACATTTCTGACTGCCAATAATCTGATATCGCATGACATTTTTTCTATTTCTGTTCCAATTTTTTGACGGGATGGATTGTCTATAATGACCGACGGAAACCGACGGCCGCACTACACTTATATGATGGTTGAGCTACACTTTTTCGACAATGATGCTTCACGTTTCTGACTATCCAAATCGTCGGTAATATTACCGACGAAAACCGAACGCTCTATGTATTCAAGTGTACAACGTTGATTTTTATTCGTCGAAAAAAAAAAGGATAACAAAAGTTGCAGGTAATTCCGCCTGTAAAAGAATTATTGACATGCATTTTAACTACGTCCCTAAAGCTGTAGTTAAGCCATAGGAAATTCATCAACCAACAACTTTTAGATAATATTTGACAGTATACGGCAGTCAGAAATAGTTTCATTTCCATGTTTTATCACCTAAACTCATTTCATGAACCTTAACATTTCTTATGCCCGCTTCAATTTAAAATAAACTAATAACCACCATTTTACCAACACCCTTAAGATGTTAGTTGTCAATTTTCAATGTTTAGTGTTTAATATGGCACCCTTCATTTGAATGCATTATGAATTTATCTTTTGAGTATTTGGCTTATGAAAGGATTCTTCAAGACTCTCCTAAACCCCAAACACATTACTTTGAATTTCGCCAAATTAACTGACTATACTACCAATTTTCTTTAAAAACAATTGATATAAATAGATGGATTTTTGTTGAGACCAAGCAAAGATTTAGGCGCCACATGATCATCTCCCATTCGAGCAACCATCATGGACAATTAGGACATTACATTTACTGTAGTTATGTTCTTAATTGTTTTTTCTCCTCCAATTCTGGAGGAATGTACTACTGTTCAGGAGGATCTAGTTAAGATACACTGTAGAGTACTGATTCATCACAATTTAGATCTTGTTAAATGTCTACCATAATGATTAGAAAATTGATCAAATTCTTTTAGTTAATCCTCTTTGTAGAATCATTCTAATAGATTATTCTAGTTCCCCTTTAATATGAAAGAATCATTTCCTTTGTTGCATGCAGCTACTTAAATGGCTATTCACAACTAATTCATTGGATTAGAGGATCATGTGGCGCCTCTCTAGAATGAAAAAAATATTACGTTCGGACCACCATACGTTCGGATGACGGCGTACGTGGATCGTCAACAGTATGGTGATGTGATCCACAATGTCGTCCGGACATCTCCTCTAGAACATTACCTTTTCACAGCCATGGCAAATGATGAGAACATATAATATCTTAAAGCTCTAAGACCCATTGAAATCTTTGCTGAATCCATTTCTCTTTCTAGTCCTCCACAATTTCATATAGAGACCTCAGGCTCACATTCTGAATCAATTATTATTATCAGTTCACATTAACAATATAAAAAATAATAATCAAGAAAAAAATTACCAAAAAAATAAAAAATCTAACTAAACATTACATTAAAAATGTATATATTTTTATTATGAGAGAGAAACAGGCCTTCCACATAGAACTCCCATGAGGACTTACCTCATAAGATTTCTACAGTTCATGACATTTGAAGTGACATCCTCACTAATCATGATCCCCTTCTCTCTCTCTATCTCTCTCTCTCTCTCTCTCTCTCTTTCATAGCCAATCAAACCTAATCCCCATCCATCTCACAGATTCCTTTTCCCTTCCTACTCATTTTTCTTAGTCCCCAACAATGGCTAAATCCAAACCCCTAAAGTGAAATAATATGAATAAAGGTGGCAACTTTGCTGTGTCTTAAGACCCAGTTCAGTAGCTCTGAGACCAGAAAGTGTTGGCAAACCAGCTGCAAGCAGCCATGGTGGAGTGATGGGGAAGAAAACCCTAATTTGTGCAGGGGGGAAACAAGTTCAGTTTAGGGCATGCAGCCCTAATAAAGTTTGTCTGGTTTTGGCAAACAATGGGTCCATGCAATTGGGCATCTTTGTCTCCAAATCTAAGCCTGGGTTTTGGGTAGATCTTTTCTTCCTTTTTGTGTCACTTCGGGAGAAAGTTGGTGTATCTGATTCTTCTTTCAGTTCTCTCATGGCTGACTTCTTATTGCTGGAGGGATGGGATTGTTTTAGATTTCTTTGATTTTTGATCTTTTTTTTCTTCCGTAGATCTGTTGGAAAGGTGGAATTTTTATGCGCTTTGTAGGCTATTATGATTTGTGTTATGTTGTGTTGAAAATATCATTGAACAAGAGAAGACGATCTTGCTGATCTATCTTTTTATAGCGCTCATTATTTTTCAAATATAAAGAAAATTTTTGTAAAATAAAAACATACTTGAGTGATGAAGATAATTGAATATATTTTACATAATTGATAGAAAACAAAATAAAAGATTGATTCTTGGCTTTTAAAGCGTATGGGAAATTGATATTTGAGTCTCGGCCAAAAACCCACTTTTAAAAAAATAAAATAAAAAATTATAAAAAAATAAAAAAGAATATATATATATATATATATATATATAGCCGAGACTCAAATATCGATTTCCCATGCGCTTTTTGGCCCCATGATGAAAGCCCGCGTTATATGCCTAAAATTCTAAAGCCCTGCGCCGCGGGGATCAAACATTTGACCTGAGGGGACTTACAGTGACCCCGCCACCAACAGGCCAAGGCTTGCGACATATATATATAAAAGAACTATATGAATTGTAAATATTAAGTGCGGATAAATTAAGTGTGAATTTGATGATATTATGATGGTATCCACTATAATATCACAAATTTACACATATCTTATCCACACGTAATATCCCTTGAATTTGTGAGTTCACATGTCCCACTAATTTTAATTTGATTTAAATATTACGAGCTGTTTATTCTTCTCTTTTAATCAAAATAAATTCAGCCAAAATAATATTTCAATAGCCATTTCATGCCTTCTGTGAAATCCATTTGTTTTGAGGATTTTTAAATAAAAAATAATAATAAACATAAGATATATAATCAGAAACGTATACACATTGAGAATCAAATAACTAATATGTGTTTGGATTCTCTTTTTTTCTTCATAGTTGAATCAAAAACATAATGTTCTACAATAATTATATTCATATCTAATGATAATGTTAAGTATTTTGTGGGATGAGTTAACTATAGAAATAATTTTAGTGTATGAAATAATTTTAGTGTTCTATGGATATATATAAGTGCCATAATTATTATTCATAAAGAGGAATCAAGTAGGGCTATCAAAAAAACTCGTTGTTCATGAACAGTTCGTGTTTGGTTCGTGAATGAGTTCAAGCTTGATTCATTTAATAAGTAAACGAGACAAGAACAAATGCTTTTCGTTCGGTTAGTTAAACGAACCAAACACGAACAGTGATGCGTCCGTTCTTGTTCGAATCGTTATTGTTCGAATCGTTATTGTTCGAAATATAAAATAATTTAAAATAATTATATATAAAAAATTTATGATATTTTAAAAAATTAAATTTTATAAATTATAATATATAATAAATTAAAAATAATAATATATTAATATACTATATTAGTAATATACTATTATAGATATTATATATTTATATAATATAAGTTATATAATTAATATAATATATATATATATATATAAGGGATGTCAAACTGGCTCATCATTCGCGAACAGCTCGTGCTCGGTTCGTTCGTTGAGAAAAAGCTATAAACGAACACGAACAGTGACTTCACGAACAATTTCAAACACGAGTTTATTTCAAGCAAACTAAATTTCAAATGAACCGAACACGAACACAAGCTCTGTTCGTTCGTGTTCGGTTCGTTTACACCCCGAGAATCAAGTGTTGTCTTTATACTATATTTGAGAAATTATAATTGCAATCTCTATAATCAAAATTAAACTAGAATTTACCACAGTAATGTGACATAGCCATCAATTTAACAAGATTTTCTCTTTTTTTCTTTATTTTCTTTTGCTATTTGAATTAGTTTTGACATATTTCTACCTAGATTGAAGTGAATAATGCACATAGGAATATTTCTGGGTCCATAGATGACAAAATTGTTCAGATTCTACTTATCCAATGAAATTTTTTGTTCAATCATGCATGAATAAAAAGTTGAGAGTGACTAAGATAAGGAATATTATATTGTCTTCTTACTTTCTTTCTTGTCCCTTTAAAGCTACCAAGTTGCTGAACCAAGTGCATCTAAGACAAGACATCAGTCTAAATAGAAAAAAAAAAAGAATTTTTAAAACATATTGTGTATATAAAAGCCTATATGCATGGGTTTGTTACATATCTTATATATCATTTTTTTTTAATTATATATATTATAATGACATGCATTTAAAAAATCAAATTTTTTGCATGATAAAACAATCAAAATTACAATCTTTCAATCTTAATTCGTTATGATTAACTTCTAAATGTTGGGGAACATTTCTGAAGTCTGAAATCTAAAATGTTTCACTTAAAAATAGAAACCCAAGAAGGGCTGAAAGCTCAAAGTTCTCTTAATAATTAAACTTTATTACATTTACTTACTTCTGAAAAAGAACAAATCAAATTCTATCGATTATTCATAATACATGCATATATATTTAAAAATTTTATCTCATTCATTCATTCTCTTGCCTAAAATAATCCCAACAAATCCTAAGTATTTGGTAACAGTTATTTTTCTTAAAGATAATAAGGCATAATGATGCGGACAAAAAATCCCACATCGGCTAGGTGAAGGGCCGAAGAGCAGTATTTAAGTCCTGGGCTGTCCACCTCTCTTAAGAGCTCTTTTGGGAGGTGGCAAGTGGTATCAGAGTAGATTATTGTCTGTCAGGTGTGTGGACTCTTCATGGTCCAGTGGGACACTCGGAGAAGTCGATCTATGACGAGGGCGTCACGTGATTGATTGGAGGAGAATGTGACGGATAAAAAATCCCAGATCGGCTAGGTGTAGGACCAAAGAGAAGTACTTAAGTCCTGGGCTGTCCAACTCTTTTAAAAACTCCTTTGTGAGGTGACAATAAGTATTATTAAATTTCATGCAATTTCTTAGCTCCCTCATTATTGATGATACAGATCTCCCTTTGAAAAAGTAAGATACCTCGGATTAGTGCTTTCAAATTAATATATATATATATATATAAATTAATTTATTAATGCATCAGCAAATGTTGACTAATGCATCAACAGAATTAATCACAGAAACAAGTCCACATCAATCTCTGTCAATCTTATCCAATTAACAACATTAATACAGATATTATGAACACAATCATCCCTAAATAACCAAATAATTAAACCCGAATCTTGAAGCAAATCTAAGCCGAGCGCATTAAATTCTCTGTCGTGTGGAGAAGGATCATCAAATAATAACTCATGATGCAGAAAGCGCAGCTATGGCCAAGCTGAGCCCATTCCTCTCACGTGCTGAGGAAAGGTAACTCGTCTCTTTCTCTCTCCATCTCCAGCCTCACAGTTTAGAGGAAATTGAAGAGTGAAGAGAGAGAAAGGAGCATGAGGTTGCAGGAAATGGATTCCTCTTCTGTTATGCACAAGACTTTTAAGGAAACAGACATTTGCAGGAGGTGCCGCGAATGGGATTTTCAGCTTCGGGGTTAGAGTTTGATGCCTACTTCCTCCTTCTCTAATTAATTCCTTCACTATCAAATTTTTATGTTGTTGTCATCCATTGTTGAAAATGGTTGGATTTTGTATGAATTTTAATCATCTTTATCTTTAAAAGTTTGATTAAGGGGAATTTTAGTCAACTTCATGTTTAAAAGTTTGATTAAGGGATGTTTGATAGTATACTTTTAATAGTATTTAGTTATGAATTTAACTTAAATTTTGCTAACTACCAAAAAAAATGAAAATTAAATTCAACTAAATATTAGATCGATTTCTTTACATTTCTTTTACGACGAATATCTGAATTTAATAAATTTGATTGTTGTCGCGCTCGCGAGCTCCATGTCCATCCCACAAATATATGGAATTTATTGAATTTGATAAATTTTATTTAATGTAGATTGAGATTATAGCCAAACAACACCCAAAAATTGCATTTTTAATCATTTATTTATTTATTTTTGGAGAAATGTGACTAAAAGTTCAAATTATTATTTCTTAAAAGCGTACCTTATTATTATTTTAGTTACAATAATCTTTAGCTACACTTTATTTTGTCTCAATAATAAAAAGTTAATAAAAAAAAGTAACCAAAAAATATTTTTTACTTGCAATTTTATAGTTAAATACAATCATATATTTTACCATACATGTAAGCATGTTTCTTAAAAATATACTAATTTATGAGAGTTTGAAACTATATATCTCAATATCTAATCACACTGCCCAACAAAAGTATGGCTATAACTCAAATATTCCACCAGTGCGCCAGTCTCCTTCAGTTGAGATATTAACTACTTTAAAGTCTCTCTAACTCTGCACTATGATCACTGTGGTCCTCAGGTGAGTGAAGGAGCCCAAAAATCCACCATCTTCTTCTTCCTTCCCTCCTTCATCAACTCAGAGTTCAGTCATGGAGAAACTTAGAGAAAAATACAACAGCAGCAGTGAAAACAACTACAAACAAATTAGAGATCAGCAAGTCATGAGGCATGGGAGAAGTTTTCTTGCAAGAGGAGATCCCTCTTCAGCTGTGAGGTTCTCATGGCCTCCAAGGTCCTACACTTGTAGCTTCTGCAAGAGGGAGTTCAGGTCAGCACAAGCTCTAGGAGGGCACATGAATGTTCATAGAAGGGATAGAGCAAGACTTAGGCAGTGTTCCCCTCCATGGGATCATCCCTCCTCTTCAAACCCTAACCCTAACTTTAGGTCCAACCCTAACCCTAACAATGTGCCTAACCTTAACATGCCACCACCTTCTTTGAATGCCAGAGATGAGAAGCCTTCTTCAGTTCTCTACACATTGCCTTCCTATATCTCTACCCAAACTTTTGCTCTTTCATCTAATCCTTCTTCTGGTTCTTCTTTCTTTGGAGTTAGGGAGTGGAGGAACTTCATGGAGGAAGGAGGAAGGAGGGATGGGAGGGTTATGAAGGAGGAGGAGGAGGAGGTGTTGAAGCTGAGCTTGGATATGGAAATTGATCACTATGGTGATTTAGATGGACGCTTGGATTTGGAGCTCAGACTTGGGTATATCTAGAGTTGTATATTTCTTTATTTTTCTTGCCTTGTTCATTTTCTCTTGTATTTCTTACTATTTTGTGTTGATTTACTGATAGTTTGCACTGTAATGTCCAGTATGATTTAGGTATCTTTTAAATGGAATATTAAAGCTTGCTTGTATGAAATTATCAATTTGTTTTATATTTATTACTTTGAAATTTAAGTTAATTTTTAGTCTAGTGATTCACTTCATGATGACTGATCAACAATTGTTCCTCTTAAATGAAACAATATTATTTGCAGATAAACTTTTTTATTTTATATTTTTCTCCTTAGTTTAATTACTCATGCAACATTTAAACTCTTTTGTTAAACTTATTATGTACTATTTACTACGCTTTTATTATTTTGTTAAATTTGAATCCAAATCTATTCGGTGAACCGTGCTCAAGGAATAAAATATTGGATCGAGGAGAGGTGATCGAGAGAGTGGGAGAAATGGGAGAGAAGAGAGAAAGAGAGAGGAGGAGGAGGAAGACTTTCGTTGGTCCTGATCGTGGGGAAAGTGGGGTGTTACCGGGCTCGTGGACCATTGTTATTTTATGATGCATGATCTAAAAAGTGTGGGGGAGCCCAAAAATTTACTTTTTACATTATGAAGTCTTCCTATTTATAACAGATAAAATGGGTAAGAAGTATATAAAAATTACATATTCAGCTCTGCTTCAAAGAGAAGCAGATGGTACTTTAGTCCCTTTTACCCGATTGTTGGAAAACCTCAAGGTTCGTGATAGAATTAATCGACCACTTGAGAGAATGGGGATCGATTGGCGTGAAGTGGATCGAGGAGAGATCTAGCAGGTTGATTAACGTAAGGTTGCCGAAGGAAAGAGCTTAGCCGACCGATTGATGGGAGGCCGCCAACTGAAGCATTTTTACCTCCGAGGAGGACTTGTTTTGTCTTGATGATGTCTAAGTGTCATTTACTATCTATACATATTAAGTTCTCCAATTTTCTTGTTCATTGCTAAATGAAAAATTAATAATACTCCACGCTAGGTTCACTTCGTGCTCTATTTTTATCGTCATCTTGTGGGTTTGTCATTTTGAAGTTTTTCTTTCTGGAAAATTGTTGGCCATCGGGGGGAGAGTTGGACGTCAGAGGAAGAGTTGACGATTGAAAGAAGCCTTAGAATTGTCCACCCCATAGTGGAATCTTGGGGATATTTGTCGGAGTGGCGTCATGGAGTTGTTCTCCCCGGAGGGGAGACATGTAGATGCTCTCCTCGGAGGGAAGTCTTAGAGTTGTAAAGTCGCCGTGGAGCTTGTCACTGTCGGGTGTTAATTTTGTAATTTGGGCGTAGGACGATCATTTACGCACCCTCATGGAGCTTGCTGTTGTCGGGTGTCGATATGTCCGATAGGCCTCTGACGATCATTAGACACCATTTGCAGAGTTTTTTGCTGTCAGGTGTTAACTTTATAATTTGGGTGCAAAATAATTGTTTATGCACCCCTCATGGAGCTTGTAGCTGTCAGGTGCCGATACATCCCGAAGGCCCTGATGATCGTTAGACACCTCTCACGGAGCTTGTCATTAATGGGCGTTAGCTTTATAATTTGGGTGCAGAATATCGTTTACACACCCCTAGCAAAGTTTGTTGTTGTCAGGTGCTGATATGTCCCATATGTCTTTATTATCGATTGAATGATGTTGATGTTGTTGTTCATGTTACTATCTAACTTTGAGTTCCCCAAGTGTCGATTGATCACCTATAAAAAATAGTAGACAGAAGCTCCTTTCCATTAGTTGATCATCAATTAAATGAGTTTTTGGTCAAAAAAGAAATGAAAACATGAGTAATAGCAGTTTTAATAAATAGATTTTAGAAGAAATAAAAGGATTAAACATAAATTCTCTTGATAATCTTAGGGAAAAAGAGATGAGTATGCCTTTCTGCACATTAATGAAGATAACTTAGAAAAGAAAGTTCCTTAACTAAGGCCAATTGACAGATGGTATGCATGATTTTTAAGCCCACAAAGTCTTGACCGGAAGTTGGTAGTTACTCGAAAGCAACCAGAGCATCGGTCGATTTGGTAGTGTTGCCGACCGATGGGTATCATTGAATGGCGGGTATGTGGGTTTGTCTAAATTGATAAATTGAATAGAAATATGTAAAATCTCCTCCTTTTTATCTTAGGTTTCGCCAAGTGGTTGGCTTGGACAAGAAATAGACACTGATTTTATAATTCTAGTTTTAGACATCCACGATTTTAGATAAGGATGGATTGGTTGGTCATCTCGGACGATCGACAAGTGCGGCAATTGATCGGAGGAAGGTTGATCGGAGGGCGACCTTCGAAGAGATAAATCTGCTGGGAAAATGAATTCAATAGTATAAAATACATATAAGAATTGAGTGACATGCATGAAAATATGAAAATACATAAGAATTGAATGTCGTGTATGTAAATCTTCCCTCTTCTAACTTACCTAAGCATCGAGCAATTGTCGGAGTGCATGAACTTGAGCCTACCAAGTCTTGACATATATGGGGTTGAAGAGTTTGTAATTCTTTCTTCCTTTGAAATGGTCGATTGGAGAGTGATGACCAACAGTACATTGAGCGTGTCGGTGTTGCTGATTTCCCATGAAATTGATCCATTGAAATTATTATTATTCGCATAGAGTCGCAAGAGTTTCGAGCGGTGATGGCATACCTCATCATCCAAAGTGTCTTCTTTTACCATGCGACATTACTTGATTCCCTTAAATCTGAATTCACACAATAAGCATTCTCTTCTTCTCTTGTTGATTTTTGTTTTTTCTAGTTCTTCTTCTCTTCAAAGTCCTTTAAAATTTCATTTTTATTTTCTAAACAATCATGTCCTCTTCCATATCTAGAATTTTTACATTTATATCATATAATATCTTCTCAAAGATTCAAAATTTTGTTATGCAATTTATGAACTTTGAATTTTCCATACCTTTGGTTCTTCTTCCTAAGCATACACCCTAATCTATTGGAGAGCATAGCTATTTCTACCTCAGAGCTTGAAATCATTTCATCACTAGCATCATTCGCCTATAAAGAAATAGTATTTCCTTTTATCTCTTTTTTTTTGAAAAGCATCATTTAATTATCTTTTTTGGTCAAAATCTGTTTTTGTGCTATTAGAGAGCCAAGATGTTGATCAAGTGAATGGAAAGTTAAGTCTTTTGCTTCACTTATTATTGTGACATTTACATCCCATTCTTTTGAAAGTCATCTTAAGTTTGTATAAATCAAATGTTGTTTTTTGTCTAACTTCTAGAATAATGTATTGTATATTTTATTTTCATAAAATGAGTGTACATTTTAGAAATATTTTGATTAAAGAATAACTCATATTCATACACTAATATATTTATGTGAGCATATTTGACTTCATTAGTTCCTTCGTATATAACAATAAATTTATCTCATATTTTTAAGTATGAAATATTGCATATAATCATTTTTAGGTAAAACACACTACAAAGTATTACAAGCCTTAGATATCGGAAATATTTTCATTATGTAACATATGGAAGAACTCATATTCATGCACTAATCTATTTATGTGACCATATTTAACTTCATTAGTGCCTTCGTATGCAACAATAAATTTATCCCATATTTTTTTATAGTATTAAGCATGAAAATTCTCATTGAATCAATGATAAGTAAAGCATAGTACAAAGTATTACAAGCCTTAGCATTTAATTCATCCAATTCTCTTTCAACTTCACTCCATTCATCAAATGATTTTTCAACTTTCATACAATTTATTTTAATAGTAGGTGTGTAGTATTGATCTATTAGCATATGCCACATACAAGAATCTTGACCGCTAAGAAAAATACTAATACGAATTTTCTATTCGTCATTTAGAACATTAACATGTAAATTAGGTGATACGTGTGTGGATTATCCTTTAAATAGCGAAACATTAGAAAATTCTTGTGTCAAAATGATCAATGAAAGGATTTAATCTAAGTAACAATAAGGTTAATAAGAGCACTCATAATCATCATGAACTATGAAAATCAAAATTGAAGAAAGGTCATAACACAATAAAGTAATCTCACGAATCCTTCTTTCACAATATGAAAATGTAAAAATATTAGATTTCAAAGTGAGTTTATCATGGCATGAAGATGATGAAGAAGAAAAGAGAAAGCATGGTTGAGTGATCAAGCAAGGGATCAACATCAATTTTGAAGGTAATAAAATTTATGGCCAAGGGTGTGAGACAAGTTAAATGGCCACTTAAATAAATTTAGGATGAAGAGTGGGTAAGATTTGGCCAAGGCAAGAAAGAGAGAAATGTATTAAGGCAATAATTTAACTTTCAAATTTTAATTTTATTAAATTCAATTTAATAAAATTCATGGATAAGTGGATGGGTGTTCAACCAAGAGAAGAGAGAGAGAGAGAGAGAGAAGGAGAGAGAGTGGGGCTGTAAACAAGCCGAGATTGAGTGAGCTCAGGCTTGACTCGTGTTCAGCTCGTTCGAAATTCCTCGTGTTCGAAATTAACTCATGAAAAGTGTGTTCGTGTTCGGCCTGAAATTGGATCGTTAAAATTAATTGAAAAAATGTTTAGGATGCTGGATTCAAACCTGTATCAACTCAATGCAATAGAAGACTCAGAATCGCGTGACCACATATATACATATATTTTTTCTTTATTTCTAGCTAAAACAAGCCGAACACGAGTGAACAAAGAATTATTTGTATCCGGCTCGTTTATAATTTGAGCTTGAAAATTTTGTTCTTGTTTGACAGACAAATACGAGCTACTTAACAAGTCGAAACTGTTGTTCGTGAATAAGAAGCTTTTTTTGACAGCTCTAAGAGAGAGAGAGAGAGAGAGGGAGAGAGAGAGAGAGAGAGGAGGGATGGAAATTTAATGGAGATAAGATAAATGAATTTTATTTAATTAAAGGTTTACTTAATAAAAGAATACTTTTGAAATAAATCGATTCGTGATTCCTCCATGCATCGGATGCTCAAGACTTCCTAAAAAAGGTTCAATCAAGGTTTACCGCAAGCCGGTGGACTTAATTATTTAATTAATAATATTAATTAAAAGTGATTTGAATTAATTAAATTAAATTATATATATGGGATGGCCCAATAATTTCCTTATTTCGATTAGTTAAAAATGCTTTTATTTAGATTTTTTTTTTTTTGAAATTTTAACTAATTTTTAACTTTAAAAAAAATCCGACCATATTAGCTTTCAAAAATTAAAAAAAAATGTTATTTTAAGAAAATCATTTACTTTATTTAATTTTAAAATTCAAATAAAATTGAATCTTGACACAATCAATAAATTAATATTTAATTAAAATTTATGATCTCGAAATGAGGAAAATTTTGGGCATATAACGAGAGACTTGAAATATTAAGTGAAATTATCGGGAGGATAGAACTGTAGGAGATAGGGGTGAGGTCGTGTTTGACTCGTTTATATTTCAAGCTCAAAAAGTGTCTTCGTGTTCGGCTCGTTTGCTTAACTAGCCGAACATGAGCCGTTCTTGAACAAAGAGTGGTTTTTACAACTCGAATCACGTAGTCATAATATGTTAAAGATTGGGGCAATATTTAAAACATCATTTGAATCTAAATTAATATTTTTTATTCTATTTTCGGTGGTGTTACCTTTTCTAATTTTCTAAGACTAGTCAATAGGGAAGTCCTATGGCTAGACCGAGGCTACTAAAGAAGTTTCTAGACCTCAACCAAAAGTGAGGTCAACAATATATATAATTGATTAGTACTATTTCGAGCTAAAACGAGCCGAACACGAACGAACAAATATTTATTCGTGTTGTTCGTGTTCGACTCGTTAACTTAGCAAACGAGTCGAACACGAGCTTCTTAACGAGTCGAACACGAGCTGTTCGCGAACAACAACCCATTTTGACGGCCCTAGTAGGAGAGAGACCAAGAATAATTTTATAATTCAAGAAATAATCCATTTCACATGCTAAAATAATGGATAAAATTTATTTTGTGCTTGAAAAATTAATTAATGAAGTAATGGATGAACCCAATTTGAGTTTAGATGCAATGAATGAAGCTTAATTAAATGCAAGTGATCAAATTTTTCAAAAATTATATTTTCATAAAAATAAAGAAATGGTCTAAATAACATTTTGTAAAAATATTTCAAACATTAAAATAAATATGATCGATGAGAATATATTGTAATTTTTATTTTTGTGAGCTCTTATTTGACTTATTTTATAATTTTTAAGAGATGGTATTTGTTAATTTCCAAATTGATTTTACCTTTTTATATTAAAGTTGAAATTTATAAATTTATAATTTTCTAAAAAACTTAAATAAAAATGTTAGTAATTCCGCACATTTATTATCATCAAAGTCTAAGGGTGATTCACGGGACTAGAGCTGTGAAAGAGCCGAGCTTGAGAGAGCTCAGACTTGGCTCGTGTTTGACTCGTTTGAAATTGCTTGTGTGAACAGTGTATTCGTGTTTAACTTGATTTAAATATTTTTGTCTATATTATCACAAAAGCTGCTATGATTTAAACTTAAATATAAATTTATAAAATATATTATTATATAAATAATTATATATATATTTTTTATTTCAAGCTAACATGAACAGAACACGAGCAAATAAAGAGTTGTTCGCATTCAATTCATCTATAATTCGAACTTAAAAAAATTGTTCGTGTTTGACTCGTTTACTTAATCAACAAGTAAAACACGAGCTACTTAACAAACCGAACATAAATTATTAGCAAACAATAAATTTTTTTTGACAACCCTACATGTGACTCATAAACCTAACAATTTTAACTAAATAATACACCCTCATGCTTTTATCCAGGCCGAAGTCTTGCTTGCCGGCCGATGAAGACCACCAGCTGGAAATCGTCCCGGTTTTCTTTTATCCCAGTTTTACCCTAAATTTGCCACTTTTGGCTTGCTCAGCCATCTGTCAGACAGATACAAAACCGAGATTTTTCTTTCATTAAGCGTAGTATTTGAGTGGAGGACAGCTTTAGGGAATTGACAAAAAGTTTAAATTTCAAGTCAAAATCTTAAATTTGGATTATGTTCGTATTAAATATATAAATACATTTTGGTACTCAGAGAGAGAGAGAGAGCGCAAAAGAGCGAAGATATAGTATAGAACGGTAAATTTGTATGACCTTAATTCATGAAATCGACTCTTATTGATAGGAATGAAGGATATGAAATTATATATTGTACCCCTAGTATACGTAGATATGGTGGGAGTATTTTAGTTAATACATGAGTATTAGGTGGGGAGTCTTGAGGGCTTCTGATATGATAGGGCCAAGACCTTAAAAGGTTGTTTTTTTAAGGTAGAAAAATGCTGTCGAAATTGCTAATAATTCCAACAAATTTATTCTAAATATAGAGCCACCAGTACAAGCAAATTTTCTCGTGGTGTCTGATGAAATTGGAAATTCATCGAGTAGTTTATTGATGATAAAACACGAATTTTGGAATTCACTTTGTGCTTAATCAAAAAAAGATTAAATTAAGCACTTGAATCACATCTAGTGACTTCTTAAGGACATAGAAGGGATAAAAAAATCCTCAAAAAAAATTGCATTGTATGGTGAAAATAAGTGTTTCATCAAGGCAAATTCAATGCTTCTATGATTACTTAACTTTGAATTCATAAAGACATTAATATTTCTAAGAAGATATCACATGAACAAAGGGTTTCTTCAGAACTTGGAAAAAACATAATTAGAATGCCACTCTATAGATCTTCAATAAGGCATGCTCCTACACATTTGGGGAGGACTTTGGGTGAGTAGAATTTAATGGCTTGGAGATATTTGAGCCTTTGGTCATCATTTAGACCCTAATCAAGCATTTTTTTATGTTACATTATCCAAACCTCTTCATATATGGTCTAACTAATCATTAGTAATCCTCTAATGCTGAATAAATATAGCACATAGAATAATGGAGCATCTTCATAAAACTCTTCTCATTGAAGAAATATTTTCATGCATGAAGGTCAAGCTTTTTCCTTCCACCTCATAAATAGAAGAATTCTACAAAATGAATAAAAGAGCTGTTACACTACAAAAATTTTACTTATTATCGATGGTCAAATTGTAGGTATTATATTTATCGACGGTTTAGCGATGACTCAATTGACGTAGCAAAATACTTGTTGGTAATAAAATTACCAACGGATTTAGTGGCGGTTTACATGAACCGACGGATATCTGACATATCATAATCGTCGCTGGAGATCTAAAAACATGACATGTTTAACTGCCGATTACATAACCACGCATATGTCTGTAGGAGAAGTGCACTTCCGTCGAAAAAGAGCGACAGTTATGTCGATAAATTGTCGTTGACCTAAAGATCAAATGATTCTAAGAGGTGCGGCTAGATGCAGGTTTTGAAAAGCTTTTGAAAAATTAACCTTACCCCTAGTTAACATATTAGTGTCAACACTTACATATGGTCTAAGATAGAGATAAAAATAGTTTCAAGACATAATTTGAAAATTTGATGTATAAAGTAGTAAAAATATAGATTTTTTTATACTTTTTAAGTAGTTCCTAAGAAAAAAAAAATCCTAAGTGGCACCTATTAGACTCATTGGAACCTTAGCATAATATACGCGTGCTAGTCATAGTACGGTATCTGGTATTGCCCATTACGACTTTCTCAAGGGCAATACTCACTAATGCAAGGTGACCAGAAACTTGTCACTCAGCTAACAAGCAAGTTTTTTCATCGAGACAATCGAGAAATGCACATGTGAATGCAAAGTGATCCAGTGCATTGTGACCATTCTGTTGGAATAGGAATGATCAAGAGATATCAAATATTCCTCAAAACTATACGATGTAAAATACTAGTCATGAATATGCTAAAAATGTAAACATGCACATGCAAGGCACAAAGCACAAGTGATGTTGTGCTTAGCCACCTTGCCCCAACAACAACCAAGAACGCAGACAAGTAACATGCACATGAAACACATATGACATACATATGAAATAGCAAGGTAGTTTCACGGGCAACATGACTTGTGCATCGAATGAATTAAGAGGCCTTTAGAGCGTGATCCATATCAGGTGATAGCCAAGTGCCCAAATGGACACGTACCATGCACTTAGAGGATTTGGAGGCCTTCGGAGTGTGATCCATATCAAGTGGCACAATGTGACATACCTATGGTACATAAGATTGATGTCATAGGAAGTGAAGTGGTTCTCGTTGAGGAGAATTATGCATCAGGTAGATGTGCAAGCCACAACCAAAGAAGGCATGTGAGTGTTAAAATAAGTGTGCGAGAAGCAATGACACTGGAATGCCTGAAGCATACAAGTCATAAACAGACAAGATGTTATGCAAACAAACATGTGAAGGTGCACAGATGTAGTGCACAGTGACATGTAGATGTCACGAGGTAGGCACAAAGTAATGTGCCAAAGTGAGGCATAGACACCTGCTATGAGCATATGAAGGTGTATTCTCATAGATGCACATCAAAGGGCATGGTGTGAATGTGTTCATGGAAGTAGTATGAAACAAGCATAGAGTAATGCAAACTCCATTTAGGTTGTTTCTGTCGCCTAGGCTCAAGGGCCTGGTGCTGGGATGCTAGACCTAGTGCAGGGGCACCAGTCTCGTCTAATGAGCCCTACTTTTTTGTGAAAAAATGTCCAATGAAGAGTTTCAGCAATCCGTAAGCTATGAGAGATTAGATATGACCAAAATATGGTCCCATGACTTCAAAGAAAAGTATTTTTATAGGCACTATATTAAGGATTTCAATGCCAAAGGGTGCCCGATTGTTACGGGAAGGTTTTAACTAGACCCTAATCATTTAGAAAACATCAGTAGGAAAGTTTTTTTTGGAGGCCTTGAACTAAAAAAGCTAACATATATGCATTAGAAACTCCCATAACATTTGAAAGAAAGAGTGTCCAAACCATCGTGCCATCAAAAATTGTTGTCAATAGTCCCTCATTCACAACAATGCATGATCATTTATTTTCAAACTGACAATGCTCTTAAACCCAAAGAAATTGTCAAACTTACATATCAATTCCACACTCTAAATCCAACTTGATTCACTTAAGCTATAGATAAATATCAATGGAAATACACTATCATATAAATTCATGGTCATTCAACAACAGTGTAGTTGGGATCTTGTTCCTCCTCCCACTGTCTAATCAATATTGGGTTGCAAGTGGACCTTCAAAACTATGCACCAGTGGTTCAGTGGCAAGTCATAAAGCTAAGTTAGTTGCTTAGGAATTTGCTTAAGAACGTGATATTAATTATAAAAAAACTATTCAGCCTAGTGCCTAAAATTACAACTATTCAAACTTTTCTTATAGTAGCTCTTTATCACAAGTCTTCCATGCATTCCTCCATGATTTTCTTGATGGCATGAAATGCATCAAGCAATCATAGGGCTTTTTCAGCTCACAAAACCCCAACATGTATGTCCACTTTTGCAAAGCTACTTATGGACTCAAACATGCATGAAGACAATAATACTACTATGTTAAGTTATCTTTGATAATAATGTTACACTCTCAACTTTTTTGACCCTCTCTTCTTCTCTAAAAATTCAACATATATACCTCTTAATCCACATATATTATATCTTACTTACTGAAAATGATGCTACATTCATTCATCATCTCATTAAAAACCTTCACACTCGATTCCACATGAAAGAGCTTAGACCCATTTAAAACTTTTGTACATTCAATTTCAAGTCAACCTAGCTTGATCCTCTAAGACAATATTTCAACTATCACTATTTCCAATAATAATTTTTCTTACAAACGCATCAATACATTGAGATCAACTTCCACTTTATTTGAGAATACATTTTCTGCCACAATAGTCATGATTGGCCACATCAACATGGAAGATCAAATAGTCAACTTTCACACCAAATGCCTCTCCACCTCCAAATTCTACAAGCTACATTACAAACTTAAGTTTCACTCACATGAATCTCAAGTTTGAGGGGGCCCTCACAATGCATCAAGATCATTGGCTTCTTAGCATGAATAAACAACTTACACATGGGGCTCTGCAGACATTGTCCTCTAAAACATCTAAACAGTTACTTTGCAACCACTTTTTTTATTCATATTTCCTCATCTCACATTGGTTTCCACTAATACACCTATAAATACCAATACTGTAATCATATTAGATGAACTTTGAAGATATCTATATTATACTACCTCTACTTTGCTCTTTTCCTTACTACGAGTCTTTAGGAAAATAATAATACTTCAAAATTCAAATTTTATGATAGTTTTGTATGAATAACATTTCTAACGTCATAAAAATTTGCAGGGGTTTCAACACATATCATCTATAAATAACTTTTGAAATAATGAATTCCTACAATACTATAGACAAATTAATAGTACGTAGGTCGGTTTTATAGCAAATATTATGTCGACTCATATTGATGAATAGAACATGAGAGGCATAATGCCTATGATGCTCTTGAGTTAGCAAGCATGAATATATCAAAATAGATATTTTTTACTTAGCTCAATTTGACGACAAGGAGACAAGTCCTCCAATATATATATATATATATATATATACATACATTACTAGTTTTAAATTAAATCATCAAGTAAACATAAGCTCGCTTTTAATTTTCTACAAACATCAATCTAATGTCAAAATAAGAGATAATAGGAACAAATCTTGGCTTTTTTTCTCAAAGATCACTTTCTATCAACAACCTTTTTCTTGAGTACAAATTTAAATGTATAAAGAAAGTCAATTTCAACTATTAGTTCAGAAATTAGAGGCCTTAAAACATACTTAGTTGGAGAGTCCATCTACAAAGGGTACCAAACAATGAGCCTAATGAGGTTCTCATAGATTTATCAAATTAGTGAATTCTTGAATGTTAAAATGAAATATGTATGACTATAATTACATATTCATTAGAAATCAAAAGCCAGACTACCATTGGAGTACATAGCACTATAACAAAATTATAAACTAACATAAATCTCCTAAAAAAATTATTGTTTAATCTCCAATTTCAAAGATTTTTAATAAACATGTTTAATGATATGTATTAATATAGAGAATCTACTCAAAACTACAATGCTTGCTAAATGAATCTAATAGATTTAAGTGAAGGTTTATTGTTAATAAACTTCCCTACTAAGGTTAATTGCAACAGATCAAACAGTCTTAGAAACACATCATCAACCATAATTAAAGTTAATTTACCTTAAAAGATGACAATAAAAGATATAGATGTTTGTTTAAAAAAGAAATGGCGAGGGTGCCTCACACTTGAAAAGCATGGGTTATTAATAATAAAATTCTCCATTAAAGTTAGTTACAATGGATTCAAAAGTCTTATAAGAGCATCATGAAGAGTAGTTAAAGCAAGTTTACCTTGGAAAATGTCAGATGACAGAAGAAATTATTATTTATCCAAAAAGAATATTAAGGTTACCTTTCACTTAGAAAAACTTAATAAAGGTAAAGGGAAACTGAAGAGGAAATCAACAAAAAAACCACCAAACAAATAGGACAAATAAAGAACTCAAGTAATGTTCATATAAAAATTTCTCAATTAAGAAGACAACATTGTAGTTTAGCAAAAAATAATAATAATAATAATCAAAGCCTCTAAGGACACTAATACAAGTGAAACACCAACAAAGGATTTCACCTCTAAGGAATGTTAGAGCTGAATATCAATGGCTAAAAGGAAATTGATGCTAGGATAATTTTGAAGCATTTACATGGTTATGTAAGGAGAAAAAATGGTTGGCATGGCATCTAATTTAACATTAAATTAAAGAGAATGTTGAATTAGGCATGTAAATTCCAATGTGCAAATTATTTTTTCAATTTAAGAAGCTAACACTCCTAATGCATTGTGATTTACAATGCTAATTATATAGTGTATTCAACTCTTGATATATTCATTATCAATTTATAATGAAAGTTGGATTGGTATAGCACCCATTAGTTTTCTTCCTTGTTATTATGTGTTTTGGATAGTGTGCCATTTAAGTTTATCAAGGTGAATATATCAAGAGATGAACCATTACTTTGTAAACCACTCCTTTGAATCACATCCACTCATCTCACACTAGCTTCAACTACTACACCTATGAATACCAGTATTGCATTTATCTTAGGTGAATTCTATAAATATGTATATTATACTAATTTTCCTTTCCTCTAGTTTGCTCTCTACCTTACTATAAGCCTTCATGGTATCATATACCATATACTAATAATAAGAACTCTCCTTTTCTCTCTTCACTCCAATGGATTCTCTGTCCTCTAAATCCTACCAATTAGAAGGACGTCCTCTACACAAATCATCAAATAGTCCCATCCCGCCCTCCATAAAATTCCTAATGTTCAAAATTAATATGTTGGCTCAAAACCTCCTCACAACAATTAATTATCACATCTAGCGCTCATAATTTTACAAACTCTTCATGATCAATGTCTTTAAAACCTTCCTATGTAGGTTGTCTATCTACTTGCCTTAATTCACTTAAAGCAAAAATCATCAAGTATCTGATAATGCTAATCTCACCATTGGAAACTAATCGATCAGAACCTCTCTATCAATGTCTAATTTTTTATCACTCTATAATTCATTCCATTTTCTCTCTTTGACACCAATGCATCCATATGGGATATACTAATTAAAAGACTCCAGTCTACTAGCTAATTCAAAGTGATACAATTAAAGAAAAAAACTACAACACATTACTTTGAGGAATAACTAAATGACGCACTTTCTTATTAACGTCAAAACTATTGTTGATCCGTTAGTTATAGTAGGATCAAAATAGAGCATTGAAGACATTGTTCTCTACATTCTCAATGGCCTCCCATCAAACTCTCAGTCCTTCAAAATTACCATCCATACCAGACCTGGGTCAATTCACCTAAATGGTCTCTATTTCTTAGTCTGTAGTGAAAATAACAGCCTTCATGCTAAAAAAACCAAACAACAATCCTTCCTTCCTATAGCTCTAGCTCAAACTGAGAAGGAAAACACTCTACTACTTATAAGCGTCTAGAAAATTTATTAGCTACTTCCAAGCACACCTATAAAACCAACACCAGCAACAAAACCAACAATTCTTCTGTTACATCTCAAATACATGACAAAATTGGTCACACATATCATGCATGTTGCCATAGAGCAAGCTTATCCTACTCATCTTCCACATTTAACACTCCACAACTCTTATAGCTGACTCAATTACAAACATAATCAAATGCGTCCTTGATATCAAAGTTTCTCATATTTAATAATCATTTGCAGAATCCTACGAAATACGAAGGAAATGATCAAGTGATAACTAGAGATGGCAGCTCCCTACCCATATCTCACATTAATATGAAAGTTTATCAACGCCCTCTAGTAATATTCAACTAAATTGTTTACTACATATTCCAAATCTCTCTAATACCCTTCTGTTAGTTCATAATCTCACTACTAATAATAATTGATCTATTATATTTGAATATCATGTTTTTCAAATTTAGGATCAAATCTTAAACCAACTACTTCTTAAAGGGAACAGTTGGAATGGTCTAAATCCTATCTCCATCCCACATGCCATGTACTTAAAAATCTCCCCAACCAATCTATGGATTCAATGCTTGAGTCATCCACACTCCCTAATTATCTTAAAAATCTCCAAAAAAAAATATTTCCTCTACATTCAACATCTAATTCTTTTTGTAATCCATGTACAACTTCTATAAGGAAAAAAATTTTCATTTCTTATTTCTACATTTGGAGCTAAATACAAATTTTCCTTAGTTCACTTAATGTATGGGCCCCGCCCATTTGAAATCTCTTAGTGGACAAACATATTTGTTACTTTTATTGTTGATTACTTCAAGTATTATTGATTGTTTCCTAAGCACTCTGATCCCGACTTATACGATAGTACTACGAAGTATGTTTGGTTATATTCTCAATGTCCTTTATTTATATTTCTTTCTTTATAACCACGCTAAAAACATGACTCCAAAGCAAATAGGAATGCAACTATTATATTTAAATATTGGGATACTTCATAATTATACATATCATTATCAAGTAATATTGGACTTTTTTATTAAGCTCTGAATATCGAACCCACATAGAGAATTACAATCTTGTAATAAGAAACTATATAACAAACTCTACTTCTTACTCAAATTATAGATGTTATAATAGGAATAAAAATTTGATTCTTTTTGGTAATTTTTGATAATTTATAAATAAAGTACACAACTAACTAAATTTAATTAGATATTTGTAAGATGAAAGCAAAATAAATAAATTATATTTTTCATTATCATGAATCAGTAACAAGTATAGAAATTATGTTGTGGAAGTATTCAAACTGTGTTGTGCCAAATAGATGCAATATTATTCTTTACCCTTACTAGAGTTGCTATAAAGAATATTGACTAATTTAAAGTTTGAATAGTCTTAAAGACGGGCTAGGTAGGGAAGAAACTAGCTCTCACTCTAGCATTCCCTCTTTTCCCTCCACTTGTGGGCTAACATCTTGTATCACGACCTAAAACAATAAATCAAATTAGGGGCTTTAACCTGTCACTTTAAGGTCCTCTAACTCTACTCCCTTCAAAGTTTATTTTTCTATTTATTTGCACTCAACTATATGAATTACATTTTCATCCATACAATGTCACGTGATTCTTATCATTACTCCCCCAACTCGCTTCACTCAAGACATAAAGCAACCTCAACGGAAATAAACTATGTCATAGGAATTCATGGCCCTTCAATAACACGGTAGTTGGGATTTTGTTCCTCCTCCCACTAACCAACCAATACCGGGCTACAAGTGGACCTACGAAACTAAGCACCAGCTTAATGGTTTAGTGTCATATCAGAAGTATAATTTAGTTGCTGAGGGCTTTTCTAGGGCAATATATTAACTATGAAAATTTATTCAGCCCAATGCCTAAAATTACAACTATTCAAACTTCTCTTTTAGTAGCTTTTTATCACAGTTGTCCAATATTTCAGTTTGATGTCTTCAAGGCATTCTTCCATAATTTCCTTGATGACATGATATAAATCAAGCAACCATAGGGCTTTGGCAGCTCACAACTCCCCAA
Organism: Phalaenopsis equestris; assembly: GCF_001263595.1. Taxonomy (NCBI): domain Eukaryota; kingdom Viridiplantae; phylum Streptophyta; class Magnoliopsida; order Asparagales; family Orchidaceae; genus Phalaenopsis; species Phalaenopsis equestris. The sequence continues at coordinate 548,358 of NW_018165317.1, read as the reverse complement.
TCATGTTTGTCTACTTTTGCAAAGCTACCTATGGACTCAAACATGCACAAAGACAATAGTACTTCACTTTGTATGGTTATTCCAAACAATAAAGTTACACACTCAACTTTGTTGACCCTCCCTTCTTCATTATAAATTCAAAATATATACCTCTTAATCTACATAAAATATGACCTACTTAATGGAAATGATTCTACCTTAATTCATCATCTAATTCAAAAACTTCACACTCGATTCTACATGAAAGAGCTTGAACCCATTTCAAATTTCTCAACGTTCAATTTCAAGTCACCCTAGATTGATCCTCTAAGACAATACTTCAACTATCACTATTTCCAATAATCCATTTTTTTCGCAGACGCACCAAATATATTGATATCATCTTCCACTTTATTCATGATCACATTTCTGCCAAAATAGTCAAGATTTGCCATGTCAACAAGGAAGATCAAATAGTAAATATTCACACCAAATGCCTCTCCACCTCCTAATTCTACAAGCTACATCACAAAATTGAGTTTTACTCCCATGAATATCAAGTTTGAGGGGGTTTCACAGTGCATCAAGATCATTAGTTTCTTAGCCTGAATAAGCAACCTACACATGGGGCTTTGCAGACATTGTCCTCCATAAGATCTGAACCGTTAGTTTGTAAACATTAATTTGATTCACATTCCCTCATCTCACAATGGCTCCCACTGATAAACCTATAAATACCAATGTTGTATTCATCTTAGATGAATTTTGAAGATATCTATACTATACTACCTCCACATTGCTCTCTTCTTTACTACGAGTCTTCGACAAAATAATAATACATCAAAATTCAAATTTTATGATGATTCTGTATAATTAACATTTCTAACACCATAAAAATTTGCAGGGGTTTTAACACATTTGATCTATAAATAAATATTCAATCCAAGACTTGCCACGATATTGTAGACAAACTAATAATGTTTAGACCAATTTTCTAACTAATATCATGTTGATTCATACTTATGAATAGTACATGAGGCATAATACATATGATGCTCTTGAGTTCGCTAGCATGGATATATCATAATAGAATTTTTTTTCTTAGCTAGAGTTGATATATATATCCCATAGAATATTTATATATGTCATTTGAAGGGTTGTCATCGACTTGTTGGATTAATCAAGTATATTAATCTGTCCTCATGCCATTAGCGCTAAGAAGGAAATTGGAGACGCAGCCATACAAGGAATACAACACAAGATAACCCCAAAAGATAAAGTATCACAAAACTAAGTTCTTGCCCACAAAACATATGAAAAACTAACCCCAATCTATCTCTCACTCAAGCAAAGGCTCTACTAACATGTGCGCTTTTTTCATAATGTTTCTTCTTCCTCCTATCATGTCACTTCTTAACAATTCTACCATAATGCTGAACGTTTCTTGACAAAATTATAATCAGGACAAAAACATATTTCACACCTAATAATGAAAAAAATCAAAGAATAAAACTATTGTGGGCAACCAATTAAATATATATAAAAACACAAGTTTAATGAGTCAAGATCATATATATTTTGTCCCTACATGCATATTGTTTGCTTCCAAATTTGCCTTTCAATCTCATTCCCCATTTTCCCTATAACCACCTATCTGCTACAGTCAATATCTTGAACCCAGGAAAAAACAAAAAAAAACTATTCATTTCCTTCTCCAAATAACATGAGGGAATATTAAGTCAGGACTGTTAATGCATTAGGAGTCTAATGGTGTGGCGCCACGTGTCAAATGACCCCACTCTAATACACTTTTTGGGGGTCACTTGACACCTGACGCGCTAACATTGAACTCCTAATGTGTTTGAAATCCCGACCTAATATTTCTTTCCAAATAACACATCTGTTCAGCAAGCACAAGGAGAAACTAAACCCTAAATTCATAAACACCAACAAAAACACATAACTAATTAGCATTCATACCCCTGTTACATTTCAGACATAAACTGTACACAAATACAATCTGACCATGCATGAATACTAACAACATATATACTTCACATGGAAGGCTGAAGACCAAGTCTAAGCTCCAAATCCAATCCTCCTCCTTTCTCCTCAACTCTCTCCATCGCCATATTTACTCCACCCATTCTTCCTCTCTTTCCACCATCATCTCCAAACAGCCATAACTCATTAGGTTTCCTCTTTAAACCTATATTATAATTCTTCATCCATACCTCAGAAGAAGTGTAAGAAACTAGAGAAGGATTATAACTATACTTTTCTTTTAGCTCTTTCTGTCTCAAGATGTTAGCTCTATCTTTGCGATGGATGTTCATGTGACCACCTAAGGCTTGTGCTGTGCAGAAGCCTCGCTTGCAGAAGATGCAGAGATATGAACGGTGGATGCCTGTGTCGTCGTCGTCGTCGGAGATGTTCTCCGGCAAGGTGGATTGCGGCTGCACTTCCATGGAGTTTGATGGGAAGCTTTAAGAGAGGGAAAGTGAGGGGAGGAAGAGATAGAGAGACATAGTGTTGGTTATGGATGGCTATATATGACAACTTTCTTAACTTGGTTTTGGTTAAGTATTTGATAATTTTATATTTAGTTGGTTATTTGTTGAAGTTTTTTTTTTAATAATTTTTGTGGATAATTCTTATTGAGGATGATTGCTTGGTTGGAAGTTCTCTTTATCTTTTAATTCCATTGATGATTTTTTTCTATTTCTGTTAAATTTTAGTAATATATTATCCGTTGAGTGATTTTGGGTCTGATTGGGATAACTGCAGCTTATTGAATAATCTGCTAATAAACTGATTAAAAATAATTTGTTGATAAACTAGGTGTGGTAACTATTACAAATTTTTATTTTTTTATAAAAATCAGACCGCTGTCAGAAAGTTGACACCACACTTAAATAGATGTGGTGTGAAAACGATATTTGTTGCTTTTTGAAAATGCATAAACTGTTAAAACTCAATTTACCCAAACTGGTGATGTGCGTTTTCAAAACCCCACAACACCAAATAAGCTGATTATTTATGATTTATAGAAATTTTTTTAACACAACAAGCAAAAATTTTAATTTTTAAGATAAAATAAAAAGGGAAAGTTTAATGTTAAAAACAAAGAAAAAGGAGAAAACAATGGAAAAGGGCTATCTATATGTAATGTAAAACTGAAAGCTCCTAATACAAAAATGTGAGAAAATGTGGCATTTGGATGGTCCAGTACTATGCGTACAAATTATATAACCTCGGCCTAATGAAATGTTGACTTCTATGATTCTACTTTGTCTTATGTCTACCATTCCATTTTGACTAAGATTTCTGGAAATAGACTATAGAGCTCGAGGGAGATCATCTTGGAATCCAGCATTCTCATAGATAAAATGTAGGGATTTTTAAGCTCTAAAAAATATTAAATATTAAAGAACTTATTTGATGGCCCAAAAAGTTAAAAATATGGATATGTTGTGCGCTAGATGGGCATGAAGAAGGGAGGGAAGAACAAAATTTTAAGGAGAAATGACACATATAGTTGACTCAATTGAGATTGGCACATTGGATGCCTCATTACTAAGAAGAGAGAGTTAATTAGATATCACTACAAGAAACATGCATTTTAGTGTCACGTCGGATTTTATTTTGACACAAAATTAGCATCGACTTTATATTTATTTTTTGTTGAGCGTTGTTCGTTATTGAAAAAAATGAACGTGTGAGGATAGAAAATGACGCTGACCTCGCCAGGCCAAAACAAGTCCTTGCCAGAGGCAAAAATATTTCAATCGGCTACATCATGTCAGTCGGTCGACTAAGTTCTCTCCTTCGGCCACCTCATGTTAATTGACAGGCTAAATCTCTCTTCCAACCACCTCAAATCAGTTGGCAGACCAGTTCTCTCAATTAACTGATTAATTACATCACAAATCACGATGTTGTTATGGTCAGAGTTAAAGAGACTAAAATGTCATTTGCTTCTTCTCTTTAAGGCAGGGCTGAATATGTAATTTTATATATTTTTTACCCTCTCCTATCTTCTATAAATAATAAGGTTTCATAATGTAAAGAGGACCACCCTTTTTTTTTCTGGGCGAGGCTCCTCCCACTTGTAACTCAAGTTTTCAATAGAATAAAATGGGCCGAAGAGCCCCGAGAACACCCCATTTCCACCTGACCGGGAAGTCTTCCTCTTCTCCTTTCTTTCTCTCCCTCTCAATCTCTTTCCCTCGGTCCAACGTTCCATCCCTTGGACATACACACCAGATAGATTGAATTCAACAATCTAAAAGGTGTGGTGAGTGTGGATCGTGTTGTGAACGAGAAGATGAGCTAACACCAAGATAAAACACATCAAAGACACATTCCTAGCAAAGAACACATAAGGGGAACTTGCACAAAGAAGGGCCATTCCTTTACTCCTCATCACTGGTGACCTCTTAAAAACTTCATCTCTTTCTCAGTATTTCCTCACAGATCTAAAGAAATAGAGACAACCCACACTTTCAATTCCCAACGCCTCTCAAGTTGTTAGCTCTCTGTCCACTTCCACCTCCAACCAAGACCTTCACTTCCTCTCCCCACAGCTCTCTCTCTCTCTCTCTCTCTCTCTCTCTCTAATTTCTTCACTCACTCCACTCCACTATTCTTCTCTGACTGCAAACTCCATATCCACATCTCTATTATGTTGCAAGTAGTGTTATGGAAACTAGCCTATGCCATTGTCTAATTTTCTTCAACACTTTTCCAAATCTAAGTCTGTCACGGACAGACATAAATCTCTTTGAAGCAGCTAAAATACAGATAAAGTTACACGAGTATGAATTTTTTCTTGGATTTGAAACAATCACAATAATATATCGAATTCATTTCAAAGTTATGAATACTTTATGTCCGAATATTAAAAATCACATGAAGCCAACAGATAGATCTACAATTGTTGAAACTAATTGGCTAGCTTCGAAAATATCTATAAATAGGACTATAAAATGGGATGACTTAAGATTCTCTGAATCATGACAGTTGCAAACTACTATAAATTCTCATCTTGTAATAAATCAGGATGTAGAACAAGTTAGTCAAGATGCTAACGAAGATTTTGTCATAAGATTCAACCCGAGAAGATCCATTACTCTTCCACGGATATCTTATCCCTCTTCTAATCTATCTCAAAAATGATTCGGATGATGATTCGGATGAATTATCAACAATAAATCATAGGATAGATAGAATAAATCTATCAAATAATAATTTATTACACCCAAAAAGGGTAGAAAACATATATCCGCAACCGAAAACTAGTTTTAATTTTATGTTTTAAGAATGACTGATTTAAAACAATTCGCCAAAAAATAAATCAGACAAGCTTTAGTCAATGATTATCTAGAACAAAATATGAATCATTTAGAAATTGGTATTGTAGTTATACCACAGAAGATGATAGAAAAAAAAATCTTTGAAATTTATTTTGAAGAAAATGAAAACAGATTTTATGAAGGAAAATAATTTTTTTCATTCTTAACCTGGTTTAGTAATCATACAATCAAAAAATTGGAAGATGAATTAGACATGCAAAAAAGGAAATGGAAAATTAATTCTGGAGAAATAGTAGAATCAATTTATTCTCCGATTGTTCCCACAATATTCGATTTTGATAATAGAAATCCAAATTTTGAGTTAAATGCTTTGGAAAAACTCTAGAAACTAATGCCACCAAAGATTTTATTGGTGTAATCAAACAATTAAATTTTACAAATACAAATTTATCTTTAATATCAAATCACTTGATGAAATTAGAAAATAAAATTGATCAACTATTTTTCTCTTTAAAAAATCAAAAAGAAGAAAAAACAAATTTGATAATCATATCTTCAACTTCTACTTTACAACCACCTCCTAGTCCTAATTTCCACCTAGGACCATCGATTGAAGATTTTGAAAATTTAATTAAAAATATAAAAAGTACTAAAAATAACAACCTTAAATAAAGATCATCAATTAACTGATCAATCAGAAAATTCTGAAGATCAATCAGAATTAACTGATCAATCAGAAAATTCTGATAATGATAAAATAAAAATAGAACATATTGAAGAATAATTCCTAGATAATAATTTAGAACTAGAATTATTTAAAATACATAAAATAAAAGGAAATAAGGTCATATCTTCATATCAAACAAGACAAACAGGTCGATACTACTATCCTCGACCTACCCCAGCAGATGTTTTATATGAAGAAGATAATAATAAATATCAAAATGAATATAATCCATCTAATATTTATGAATGAGATGTTGATGGTATGATTAATCGTCAAATATAAATAGTATTACAAAGAATGATGATTTATGCCTCTGTCGCACAGAGTAGTCATAATAATCTCATAATAATCGAGCCCATCAAATTGTAACCCAGTTAACATGTGGGTCTACTGGTCTTCTCAAAGGTTGGTAGGATAATTATTTAACTCAAGAACAAAGAGAAGAATTTCTAAGTTCCACAACGATAGGAAACCCTAATCAAGAAAATATTGAAGTTGTTTATAAATTAATTATCAATATTTTACAGTATTTTACTGGTATTGTATCCGATAATAGAGAGTAACTTTATTCTCTTTTACAAAAATTAAGATGTCATACTTTAACACATTTTTGTTGGTATAAAGATGTCTTTTTAATTAAAGTAATGTCTCTACCAGATGTGAATAGAATGAACTGGAAGCAAAAATTTATTGAAGGTTTACCTAAGGAAAATTTATTGAAGGTTTACCTAATCTTTTTGCTGATAAAGTAAAAAGACAATTACAAAATGTTAATATTAAACGTATTCCATATGAAAATTTGACATATGGACAACTGATAAATACTTGTGTACAAAAAGGCTTAGCCTTATGTACAGATCTCAAATTGAGATATCAAATTTAAAAAAAAACAATTAACAGAAAGAAAGCAATTAGGTGTTTTTTGTGAATAATTTGCTTCTAATATTCCTAAATTTCCAAAAGAAAAAGAGAAATCTTTTCACAAAAAAAAGAAATATCATAAGCACTCCGAAAAATATTAAAATGAACTCGGTATCTCATATCGAATAAAAGAGATTTACTTAATGACTTAAGTAAATTTATAATATTTTCAAAATTTGATTTAAAATCTGGATACTGCAAATTCAAATACTTGAATCTGACAAATATAAAACGGTTTTTACTGTTCCGTTTAGTCATTATGAATAGAATGTTATGTCGTTTGGTTTAAAAAATGTTCTTTCTGAATTTCAGAAAATTATGAATGAAATCTTCAATCCATATTCTGATTATATATTATTTTATATTGATGATATACTTGTTTTCTCTAAATCAATAGATGAACATTTTAAACTTCTACAGACATTTCAATAGCTTGCCAAAAATAATGGGCTAGTAATCTCTACGCCCATAATTAAATTATTTCAAACCGAAATACAGTTTTTAGGACATAATATTATTCGGAATATAATTATTCCAATTGAAAGAAGCATTGAATTCGCTTCTAAATTTCCTGATAAAATCACTGATCTTCGTCAGTTACAGAGATTTCTAGGTTCGCTCAATTACGTAGCAGACTATTATAAAGATCTTGTTTTAGATGTTGTTATTCTTTACAATAGATTAAAGAAGCAACATAATCCATGGACAGAAAATCATACTAAAACTGTTCAATTAATTAAGCAAAATATAAAAATGTTACCTTATTTACATATAGCAGATTCGTCTCTCCCTAAAATAGTAAAGATAAATGCCTCTAATATTGGCTATGGAGGAATCTTAAAGCAAAAAACTTTTAATACCGAACAATTAGTTCATTTTATATTTGGCAAGTGGAATACCACTCAAGAAAAATACTCGACCATCAAAAAAGAAATGCTTTCGGTAGTCAAATGCATTACCAAATTTCAAGATGATTTATTAAATCAGAAATTCTTATTATGAATTGATTGCAGTTCAATTAAGTATATACTGCAAAGAGACGTAAAAAATCTTATCTCTAAACAATTTTTTGTCAACTGACAAGCTCAATTATCTTGTTTTGAATTTGATATAGAATATATTGCAGGTAATACTAATTTTTTACCCGACTTTCTCACTCGTGAATTTTTGCAGGAAGAACAAGGAGGGGTAGATCACCTCTCATCAAAGGGTTAGAATGACACCCCAGCGGGGTGCTTTTACCTTTAGAGGGGGGAGAGGTAGGGGCTCCCTGTAGGGGGGGGAGAGGTAGGGGCCAACCTAATGTGGCTCCACAAAAATTTATAAATTTTCAATAATATTTATATGAAAGCTCAATGGCCTCCACATCAGAAAATAAATCTCCTCAATCTCCTGATTTATAAATCCAAGAAGTCACAGAATTTGTGCAAAAAATAACGAAAGAAAAAATCCTCGAAATCAATTTAGAGGATTATGAAATTAATGATCCTTTGAAAATCCAAAAGAGATATTTGGGCACAATTGCCTTCGCTTAAGATAATCTTGATTGAGAATCATATGACAATCCTCACTTTATTACAATATATATGCGCAATATACTCAGATTAGTTGGTCGGACATTTCCTTGTTAGTTGTAAGTCCCCTCTGGTCTCGACTTTGATTCCCCCCGCGTGTAGGATGTGGTACTCGAATTCTTAGGCGTATGATGGATGGTCGGGGCTTGTATAATATATATATATATATGTATATATATATATTAAAGAGAGAGAGAGAGAGAGAGAAAAGAAAAGTGTATGCATATAGACAAACGCGTAGAGACAAGGAGAAAAAACTTAGCTCACGAGTTGCCATGAAAGTATGGCATTTGCATTAAACTAATCAATTTAAACTTTCTTCACATTAATTAATTTCCTACTATTCAAATTGTTATCGGCTCTCCTCGACCTCGACATTGATGTGCTATTTGAAGCTACTTAAATTCATCCATTTAAATCAAACTAATTATTCTTTTATGGTTAGACGTTTGGCTTAAACTCATTAATCAAACATTTTTATATCATGCAGCTTCTACGTTAATTGAGTACAGTGCAATCCTGAAAGCAAAGTATGATGCTTCATGCAAAAAAACAAATTTTAATTTGCAAAGTCAATGTTTATATAAATCATTTTTAAGACAAATTGAATATAGTCTGGCCTGCCATGAAAATTTTATTTGAAGATTACTATCATTATTAAAATATCCACATCCATTATTAACCCAAAGTGGAAACAGACCTTGTAAATAATGGGCTTGGGTCACTATTAAAATGTTATTATGACATAGTGATAAATATACAATTTCATATAAAAATGATATTTAATCCGCAAAGTCAGCATTTATTTAAATCTGTTGAATGCGCAAGTGTCTGGGAAACACGCTCAAGGAATGCAACGTTCTACTAGGAAGTGATTAGAGAGAGGGAGAATACAGTAGAGAACAATAAAAGTGAGTGTAACACTTATTTATGATATGAACCCTTTATTTATAGACATAGATCTCAGTATTATAAAAGTGTAGATTGGTCCTATCATTATTAACTTTTGAGAATGACTTTTTTGGTAATTACAGAGCTATTAGCATATAATGAAACTGGAGGACCCCTTCAATCGATAATAGTTTGTCGACCGTTAGGGGAGTCTTGACTTGATCGATATTTAATCCAAAAGAGAGCCTTATATCTATCGTCCTGAGGGCTAATCCACGTCTTGCAGAAAATCTTCTTACACGTTCCGTCGATTCCTCAAACAAGACACATTCCTTGCCAACATTCAGCTCAAGATAGTCGTCAACAGCTATGCCCGATCGTCAGTATCATTCTCCTTAATAGTTTGTTTTTCTTGAGATTTATGCTGACATATGTTTATATGTATATATTTAGTTCTCCAATTGTCTTGCTCCTCAAAAGCTGCATAGTACAAGAGGGTAGATGAATATTTTTAACATGTATGAAATAATAAAATGACATTACTGCACAATAAAGGACTTCCCTAGATTTATGTGTCTGTACCATTATAAATAGGCCTTGAGGTAAGGAGGGTTTGTGTTATTTCCTTTCTTCTCGTTTCTTTAGTCTTTTGTCTCTTCTTTTTCATGGATGCTACAATGTCTGGTGAGGGAGCACCATCAGCCGACGAGAGCATCTTCCTCAAAGCAATGAGTGATATGCAGGCGAAGGCTCGCAACCTTGACGCAAAGCGGAAACCAGCAGACAAGGATTCCGTGGGAGAGTTGAGCAAGAAGAAAATTGTGCAGGGGTCGCGAGCGAGGGGAAATAAAGATCAAACTTGATCATCACATTTTTTTGTAGGTCCATTGTCGACACGAGGAGTTGCCCGTTAGAACCTGTCGGTCACCAGAATTGAAATCCCGTCGCCCGCTTCGGAAATTCATTTTAAATTACATATATATGTATAGTTTAGAAAAATATGAAATCAAACTAACCCCATATTTTTCATAGTTTAAATGAAAGAGCAAAGAGCATTGTACCTCATCAAACCCTGTATCCATCCCAAAGGATAAACACAAGACTTGAGGTTTAGGCTTTATTTCTTCGTGACTCTTTATTCACCATTATTTTTTTTTCTTCTTCTTCCCCCTCTTTTGTGTGTTGTTACAGATCGTATGGCGCAAAAATACTCTAAAAAATTATTTGGGTTGATTCCAACCTCAGAATTCTCGATTCTCTCTGCAGAAAAAGTGAGGGAGATTCAAAGCCTTTATGTTTTCGATCCTATTATCTAGCTTCAGCCGGTTGCTAGCCATGTGCGAGCGACGAGCCATTTCATTTTGGATTTAATTTTATGTAAAGATCAATTTAAAATGTGTATTTCTTTGTCTCTTTGTATTTTCAAACTGTATAGGGTTATTCTTACCTAAGTTCTTCCCAACTCTGTGGTTTGCATTTTGACTTTTGTCCTCTTTTGTTGAAGGGTGAAGATCCCTTGGTTGCTCAAATTATACAACCATTTCTTCTTCTTCCAAATAGGCTGGGATGACTATGTTAAGTTTGCATCGGTTCCAAGATCCATTTGGTGGGTCTTGAGAATAAGATAAAATATTAGAAAGCAAAATTCTTGGTGGGCTCTTGTGCTAATGGTTGGGGGATTGGCACCGTTCCGGTGGAAAGTGAGGTGAATAAAATGGAGAAACTTTTGAATAATCTCAGAGATCATAAGGCATTGATCAATGATTAGCGTCCCTCTTTATTTTAATACCTCAATTTGGATGTGATAGAGTGGTTTGTTTGAATAAACGGCGGCGAGACCATGACTAAAGGGTTATTGGCGCCATCTGACACTCGGGAAGTGGCCAAAGAGAAGGCCACCAAGAAAAGGGCGGCTTCGAAGAAAAATCAAAGAAAAACTGATCCTTCCTCATTTGGGATAGGTGAGGATTGGTTTGTCCCCATTTGTTCGATTGAAGAAGGTACTGATGGTAAATAGATTTTCCTCATTTTAGTTGTATGTACATATGAGTATGTGTTAATATTATTTTGGCTTTATTTGAGGGGAGCAGCGAGGATGTCCTCGAGACTCATGGTGTATCAGATTTTAGAATTTTTGTTACGACTCCGAGTGAGACTTCGTTTGTGGGCTTACACAATCGAGTGGAGACAAGTCGCTCTTATCGTCCAATCTCAGTAGGGACCGATTCTGAGAGGGTAGAAGGTGACGTGCCTTAAAGGGAAGGAAAGGCTTCTATTCTAGAAGTTGAGCTGCCTCCTCTTCCGAGAGGAGGTCCATCCATATGGTCATTTTCTCATGAATGAGAGGCTATTGTTCAGACGAGCAGTCATTACACTCTTCTTGATTGGGATACCAAGCGGAAACCTTTTAACCCTATGAATGTGAACTATCGGTTGACCTTGATGGAGGTGTTCTGCTCTTTCGCCTTTGCAAAGCACCTAAGCATGATGGACATGAGAGATATGTATCAAGCAATCAATCACTATCATGTTCTTGTATTGGAGGCCTCACATTTTCTAAGGGCGCTTTATATATAGCAAAAGGTAAAAATTGAGAGGGATGCCTCGCGAAAAGAAAAATTGAGGCGAAGGGCCACCATGGCTGAGAAAAGGCTGAAGCTATCTCTGGAGAATAAGGAGTTAGAGGCTCGGGAACATGAGACCCTTCTTAAGGAGCATGTAGAGATGAAAAAGAAGTTGTCCTCTATGATTACTCAGAAGGAGCATGTTAAGGGCATTTTTCGTCAAATTGAGGTTGGTACATCTCTTGCTGTAAGGATATTTGCAAAACATAGACTGGTTGATCCCAAGTGGTGGGACATGAAGGAGTTCAGTACATTGTTATCTGATTCAGATGGTGTAGGATAGGAGTCATCAAATGGGAAGTTGGACGGCGTTAGGAGAGCTAAAGAAATCGGGGAAGAGGGTGATGGGGAATCTTCTAATTATAGAGCTGACTGACGATCGCTTTTTAAGTTTTCTTTTGTTTTGATGTTTACACATTCTCGTATGTAAATTTTGTAACTAAATTTTTGTAAACATACTTTAGAATGCAATGTATTAGTGCTTCAAGTTTTTTTTCTTGCACTCCACAACTTTTCTACTTTATGGGTCGTGATTGGTTGGCAAGTGTGTAGATATGCATCCATGTAAATTATGCTTAAGAAGATTGTTAGTACACACTTTGCGAAGCTTATCATTGTTGGGTGTTGATAGGTCTCATAGGCCTTTCACGGTAGTTAGACACCCTCGCGGGGCTTGTCACTATCGGGTGTTAACTTTGTAAATTTTGCATAAGAAGATCATTTGTACACCCCTCATGGAGTTTGTCACTATCGGATGACAGTACATCTCATAGGCCTCTTGCGATAATTGGACATCCCTCATGGAGCTTGTCACTGTTGGGTGTTAACTTTGTAAATTGATTGCAGAGCTATCATTCGCATACTCCTCGCGGCGCTTGTGACTGTCGGTTGCCCTTACGTTCCATAAGCATCTCAAAATCATTGGACACCCCTCACGGAGCTTATTTCTGTCGCGTGTTAACTTTATAAATTTGAAGCAGGATGATCATTCACACACCCCTTGAGGAGCTTATTATTATTGGGTGCCAATACGTCCCATGAGTCTCTCATGGTCGTTAGACACCCCTCGTGGAGATTGTCGCTCTCGGATCTTAACTTTGCAAATTGGGTGCAAGACAATCATTTGTGCACCCCTTGTGAAGCTTGTAGTTGACGAATGTCTATATGTCCAATTGGCCTTTCGCGATCATTAGACACCCCTCATGAAGCTTGTCATGGCAGGATGTTAACACTTAAAATAGGGCATGGGATGATCGTTCGTGCACCCCTCGCAGATCTTGTTATTGTCGGGTGTCGATACGTCCCATAGGCCACTTGACTATCTTTGCATGGATTGATAAGTTTTAACCACTCATGAAGCCTATTTTTTGAGCTTAACTGCGTCAGTTCCCCAAGTGTATCTGCGTCAATTCCTTGACTATAACTGCGTTAGTTCCCCAAGCGTAATTGTGTCAATTTTTTTAGTGTAACTGTGTCAGTTTCCCAAGCATAAAAACTATTTTAGAAAGTACTATTAGCAATATTGAATATGTGAAATCTCAAACTTTTAGATGTTATGAATGTAAAAAGCCCCTTTATTATATTGAGTTTTTGAATGATAAGAAGGGTTATACAAAACAATCATGACACGGTTCCTACTATATGTAGGGATAACTTTAAGGGAAAAATTTCTTTAGATCATCGTCATTTTCAAGTTTGAAAGATGGCATTTCCTGCAAATGTCTTCAGTTCGTATGCTCCAGATATAGTCCCCTGGTATATGATGTAGGGGCCATTCCAGGTTTGATCCAGCTTCCTGATAGCCTGCCCCTTGGTGGTGAGGTTGGCCTTCTTCAGCACTAGGTCCCCTGGGGCAAACTTCTCTTCGTGTACATGTTTGTTAAATATTTGGATGTCCTCCGCTTAACCTCTTCTTGTGGTAGGGTTGTGTTGGCTCAATTCTCCTGGGTCAAATCAAGGGCTAGCCTGACTCCTTCATCATTTGCCTCAATCCACTCTCCTAAATCCTCCTCGTCAAAAGCTGAGGCAGAGAGTACCCTCTGGCTGTAATCGTTGTATTTTTCTAGAAACATGGCTTCCATTCTATGGGACATCATAAAGGGGTATGTCCGGTGGACATGGATGAAGTTGTTTGGATTCCCTACAGTACTGAAGGGATCAGGTATACCCATTCACCCTTAGTACTGAAAGGATTAGGTCTACCCATTCACCCTTTTCTCCTTCTACCTTATTCTTTAGAAAATTTTGGATGATTTTTTTTTTGCATTCTATGCCTGTTTGTTATTTTGAGGGTGATGTAATGAAGCAAATTTGAGGTTGATCCCTTGACTCTTACAAATATCTTGAACTCATTTTTCAGCGAATTGGGTCACATTATCTATAACTATGATGAGAGGTAATCCGTGTCGGCAAATCAAGTCAGCCCATATAGAGTTATGGACTAAATCTGCCATTTTATATGCCAGAGGCTTTGCTTCTACCCACTTGGAGAAATAATCGATGACCACCAGTAAAATCTTCTGCGGTCTTCTCGACGGGGGAAAGGTCCTAGGATGTCTAGTCCCCACATAGTGAACGACTAAGGACTAATGATTGGGTAAAGTTTTTGGGTCAGTTGATGGTGTAATGGTCTGTATTTCTAACACTGAATACATCTTTGGGAATACACTTCAATTTCTTTGAACAAGTTATACCAAAACTAAACTTGTCACTAAATTTGTTGAGATAGTGTCTTTCCCCCGGAATGACTCTTACACTTCCCTTCATGAACTTCTCGTAGTATGCCTTCAACCTCATCTTCCCTAATACACTTTAGGTGCAAGGACATGACTGACTTTCTGAAGACTTTTCCTTTGACTAGTAGATATTGGACAACCTTATGTTTTAATCTCCTATGATCAATGACTTTTCATCGATTTTCCCCGTGCTTAGGTACCAGATGTATGAGCTCATCCAACTTTTCTCTTCTCTTGAAGTTTCTCCATTGCTAGAGCTTCTTAAATTGACAGAGTCTTCTAAGTATTCCTTCTTCTAGATGAAGGCTCTGGAATAGGAGGTCAAAGACCTAAATTTCCTCTTTTCTAACATGTTCAATTTTGAAGTTGACAAACTGATCGATCTCCGTCTGCACCTTCTATAAGTATTATGTCATAGTCTTGTCCCTAGTTTCAAACTCCTCATTGATCTGGATCATTACGAGTTGTGAGTCGACCTTTACCATTTTGTGGAAAACTCCCATCTCTGAGGCTAGGCAAAGTCTTGCAATCAAAGCTTAATATTCCGCTTGTTTATTGTTAATGGAAAATTTACCTCGATTTAGTGGCAGACATTTTCACCTACAGAGCAACACAAAAAAAACTACTAGTCCAGCACCTAATTGGTCGGATGCCCCATCAGGGAATATAGTTCAGGTCAATATGTTGATTGTCAGATCCTCTTTTGCCCTTCTTGTTTCAAAGAATGCAAGGAAATCTGCAGCAGCTTGTGCCTTTATCACAGTCTGATACAGGAGATGTTAGACTAGCTGAGCTCCATGGACCATTTGAGTAGTTGATCAGAATGCAATGGCCTAATGAGAACATATTTTAATAGGTGATTTGTGATAACTTGTGTGGTGCATATCTGAAAATATGGTTGGAGCCTCCATGCTGAAATGACCAAGGTAAATTTCAATTTCTCCATGATTGGATACCAGAGTTCGGTGCCTTTGAAGACCCAACTGGTGTAGTACATTGGGTGCTACTTTCTGAATTCTTCTCTGACCAAGACCGAACTGAAGGCTTCGAGGCCAACCCCGAGGTAAGGATAAAGTTTTTGCTTTGGTTTTGGGCTCTATAAAAGGGGAGGAGAGGCGAGAAGCTGCTTCAGGTTCCTGAAGTCCTCCTCACATTCTGATGTCCAGTTGAAGCATTTGACTCTCCCGAGTACTTTGAAGAATGGGGCGCACTTATCACCCGACTTGGAAATGGACCTACTCAAACTTGCAATCCGATTGATTAATTTCTATATTTCCTTGGTGTTTTTAGGGGAGGACATATTGAGGAGTGGGTTAGCCTTTATACCTTTAGGGATTAGCAAATATCCCAGAGATTTGTCTGTCGCAGCCACAAAGGTTCACTTCAGTAGATTTAGTTTATGTTAAATTTATTAAGTGTTAGAAATGTTTCTTTTTTATCATTAATGTGTTGTTCGGTCAATCGACTCTTAACTAGTACATCATCAACATAAATCTCAATGTTTCGTCCTTTTATATTAGCAAAATTTACATCCATGAGGCGTTGGTAAGTCACCTACGACATATTTAAGTCCAAAGGACATAACATTGTAACAAAAAACTCCCTCACAAGTAATAAAACAATTTTTTCCATGTCAGATGGGTGCATATTGATCTAATGGTACCTGGAGAATGCATCGATAAAACTTAGGACTGAGTGGCCGACCACCAAATCCACCAGAGATCAATCCTTAGTAGAGGTTAAGAGTCCTTTGGGCAAGCAGAGTTTAGGTTGGTGTAATCTACATACATCCTTCATTTTTCATTGACCTTCTGAACCATCACCATATTGGAGACCCAGTTGGGGTATTGTACTTCCTGAATGTACCCTACCTCCTTCAGCTTTTATACGTCCTCTCAGATGAATCACGATAATGTTATGGTCGAGGTTCTAATGTTTTGCTTCATGGATAAAGCCGATAGATCGACGCTCACTTTGTGGCACGCAGAATCTCGGTGATCATCTGCATGAAAAAATCTAGATTTTCATGAAGGGTTTGGATCAACAACTCTCTGTAACCTACATCAAAAGTTTTACTTATCAAAAAATATATACCTGGTTCTCCTTTGATTTGAACATCATGAGTTGTCTCATTGGTCTTGAGGCCACCTTCTCTTGTGTTCTAGATGTCTATGGGGTCGTGTTCCATGTTGCTTATGGCTCACAAGTAGCAAACCTAGGATTGTTCCAAGTTACCCCTGATCGTGATAAATTCTTCATCTCTAGGAAAGTAGACAAAAACATGGTAAGCAGAGATCACTGTCCTGAAATCATTCAATAGCAGTCAATTAAATTTAATTTTATATGTTGGGGGTGAATCTATCACGATGAAATGTTCATGAGCATAAATTGTTTCTCATTCTCTCGTCAACTTACTCAGAGCTTGATCACTCCCAGTCCTTCCTTCCTTTTGCTCGAGAATCCATACAACGGGCCGGTAGGCACAACCATTCGATCGACAGTGAGACTCAGTTTGTCGAATAATTGCTTGAATAGTACATTCAAAAAACTCTTTGTATCAATCAGAACGCTTCCTAAATGATAACTTTTTATTATCCCTATTTTTACAATGACGTTGTTATATGGGTTTCCCTTTGGGGGGATACCCTCATCAGTAAAGTAAATAGGTTGATAGCCTTTGGGTTTCAGGGCAAAGATTGCAGCACAGAGTTCCCTCATTTGTTTTCTCTTTCAGTTTTCACTCCTGGGTGGTTTGCTTCATTCTAAGATTTGAGGGCACTTATCTCGCGATGTGGATGACATTGGTGTTGATGGGCCCATCAGTTGTTCCTCTTGTGGGAGCGTTGCCCAGCATTTGGGTCGCGACTCCAGGAGCGACAAATTCTTTCAGCTTCCCGTCTTTATCAGTTTCTCAATCATACTTCATAAGTGTCTGCATTCTTCTATGTCATGCTAGTGATCTCTATAATACTTGTAATACTTTTGGTTATCTAGAAGAAAAGCTCTCTCTCTCATCTGTGTTGTCTTCTTGAAGAACTCCTTATCCTAAATGTTGTCCACTACTTTTACCATGGGTACCCTCAATGGTTTACTGAGGGACTCCGAGATTTCCTCGGAATTCATGGTACAGAGACGATCGGGAGTATAGGGCCTTTGTTTTTCTTCCGTAATCCTCATGACGGTGGGTGTTGTTGTTACTGGAAGGACCTTTACAGCGGGGGCATATGATCGATCTTGCACTTTTTCTGGGAGGTCTTCAACTATCTTGCGATGACCTCTTCTGGTTCCTCTATTCGGTAGGTTCTGCAGCTTTCTCATAGACGGTGGTGTACTAGTTGGCCATTCCTAGTAGTTCGGCCAAGCTCTATGGCTCTGCTAGCTTGAGGTCGAAACAAAATATCTCCAACCCCACTGTTTATTTTAGTGCGGCCAAATACATATCGGGCTTCAAGTTCTTGAAGTTCAAAGTTTTGCTCTGGAATCATTAGATAAACGACTACAAGCTCTTGTTGGCTCCCTACTTTAGTTTTCACAGGGACCATGCACTCTTTTTAGGTCAATGACACTGGTAAATTGCGATAGGAAGAGTCTTATGAACTCCACAAAACAGGTGATTACCTCCACGAACATCCATTGAACCACCTTAATGCAATTGAGCTCAACCTCATGAAGAACAACCTCTACTTGAGGACATAAAAAATTTTCAATAAGCATATGGATGATTTAAACGATGCGAGGTGCCACGAGGATCACACTGTTTTTTATAAGGCTCTAAGACTGACATTTTGAACTTCCCTGGAGGTTCAACCTTGGAAACCTATAGGGAGAAGGTGTTTTCTAACTGCCTTTGTACCTCGACTTGCACTGATTGGTTTCTCTCCCCAAGGGCAGATTCGATGTTGTCTTGGTATAGACCATAGTTGGGCTTTTCCTGAAGGTGGATCACCCACCTTCCATTGTTGGTTGGTGATTCCCCTTGAGCGGGGTTGAGTGTTCCTTGTCGTGCCAGCTCTTTTCCTAGAACTGGGGTCACTGCTAGGGCAGTGAACGCTCTAAGCAATTCTGCAAACTGTCCTGACTTCTGGTTGGTGATCTGAGTTCTCAAAATCTTGTAGGCCTTGTTACACAAATTCTTCCATAAACTCTCAGGTGCATAATGCTTCTCCGACATTCGTCTAATTGGACTGTCTCTGTTGTTGTTGCTAGGCTCCTCTTATTGTTGACAACATGTTTCCACGCTCACCACATCTTAAAAGATGTTGTATCCAAAAGTACCCAAGGAATAAAACATTCTGCTAGGAAGTGATTGGAGAGAGCGAGCATAATAGAGAACAGTAAAAAAAAGTGTAGCACTTATTCATGATATGAACCCCTTATTTATAAGCATAGGTCTCAGTATTATTAAAGTATATATTGGTCCTCTCATTATTAACTTTTGAGAGGGACTTTTTTGTAGTTACAGAGTTATTAACATAAAATAAGTCTGGGGGACTGATTCAATCTATATTAGCTTGTCAACCGTCAGGCAAGCTTTGAATTGCTCGATATCTAATCCGAAAGAGTGCCTCTTATCGATCGTCATGAGGGTTGATCCCCGCCTTGTGGAAAATCTTCTGGCACGTTCCATCGATCACCCGAATAAGAAGCCTCTCTTGCCAACATCCAGCTCAAGATGGTCGTTGACAGCTAGGCCCCATCGTCAGTGTCATCTTTCTAAACCGTTCATCTCCGTTGAGATACGTGTTGATATATATTTATATATACGAAATCAATATAAGACAACATGAATATATTCGGACCACTATAAAATTTTATATTGAAGAAACATGTTATTATCAAAAAGATAGATTTACATCTATACCTCACGATTTTTATATATTTATACATCACGTATCTAAATTTTCAGATTTTGTAAGGCTTTGATCTCATAAATTTATACATGAAAATGAGCTTTGGACACAAGTAATACTTTAAATTATAACAATATTTTTTCTAATTATAATGATGATGATTAATAGTTGTATTTTTCAAAAATACGTCAACAGTAATATCTTGAATTATATAGTTTTCACTAACTCTATTTCATAAAAATTATTGTCATACAGTTGTTGAAAAAATTATTTCATACGGACACCACATGCAGAGATGTATGTGGTGTCCGATCTGCACCGTTGATCACCGCAAAGATGTATTTCAGTGGGCCCCACTTTTAACATTTAAAAAAAAAAAATTGATTGCGGTGATCGACGGTGGAGATCGGACACCGCAGACATCTCTGCATGCGGTGTTCGTATGGAATAATTTCTCCAATTGTTGATTAAAAAATGTTATGAATAAGAATAATTATTTTCCCATATTTATACAAATAATATGAATAAATATTTTGTCGCTAGACTAAAAATATTATTTTCTCTAACAAATCTAATGAAAAAAAGGTGAGCAAAAATTTTTCTTACTTGCACCTATGTGACCATAGCTTAAAATTTTTTATAGCAAATACATGAAGATTATTATTAAGATATATTAAATACTATTCTACTAGTCTAATCCTATAATAAGAAAATAAAATATGTTGGTATATAAATTTTAAAAATGTTGGTCCCTTAATAAGCATTTGAGTTTAACCAACGTTGATCTTACTTTAATCATTCATAATCTTTGGTAAGTGTTATTAGACTAATTTATGGATGGGACAAGTGGCTTATTAATTTGTGGCTCCTATTTGTCTCTTTGACAACCACCAAGGATTTTGGGATCCTTGGGAACATTTTTTAGTATCTTGAACTAAATTTAGACACTTTTAAAGCACAATTTTCTATGAATTTTCAATTATATTTTTGGATGATAGAAGTTTCGACTTCAGAAGATAAGAAGGCAATTGATATGTCACAAAAAAAGACATGATCAAACACGAATTTGGATGTATAACTTTTAGAGCTGAGTTTAGAACTATCAAAAATCTAACTTTAACAAATTATAATCAAACTTCTGCATACTCTTAATGCAACCTTTTCCTAAAGTTTAAACACTTCAATATCATAGAAATATTCATTAGAAAAAAACCATAAGTGTCACTTCAATCACCTTCAAATGTTGGCTTAGAGACCTTAGACAATGCAAGACTTCGAGTATTTAGGGTTTGGGACTGAGAATACAACGCATGAAAAGAATAAGAACATTAAATGCTAAATTCTTTTTGTAGTCTTTTTATGGTTATGAAGGAACTAGATTTATACTTTAAAATCAAGATGAATATTTTTTTTTTATTGAATCACATGCTACTCTTAATGTTAGTTTGATGTAGTGTGAGACATTAATGTAATATAATGTTTAAGCTATTTAAAATTATTGATTTAAAGTAGCCAATAATTGAGTGCACAATTCTTCAAAAATATATGTAACCAACTTTTTTTTGCATTTTTCACTATATACTCATATCATGAAATTACAATTATTTAGTATATTAGAGAGAAAAACCAATACCATAATGTTTCATGCATGTTAAATGACATATATTTTTTTATTTTTTAATTGAGTTGATTTGTCTCTTTATTTACGTAGGAAATGCATGAAAGAAAACTTTGAAATTTGTTGAAATGTCTGCAATACACTTTAGCGTGGGAATTTTTTTTTTCTCCCCAGCGAAGATGAATCGCGTCCGTTTACCGGATGCAGAGCTACGTCTGGACTCCTGACGCAATAATTTTTCTAAATGTTTAGGATTTACTTGAGATAACTTTCTCAATATTCTACATTTTCTTATTGTTTCTCAAAATTTTTTATGTTTGTTATGATCATGTTATTAAAATGCTAACTTTTTATAGTCAAACATATTAAAATGAATTAGTTATAAGATATGGTCTGTTTTTTTTTTAAATGAATTTATAATGTCCACAATAATTTAAGATAAATACTTTTATTTCCTCACAATAGCGACCCAAGGACCCCAAGGCAGCTAATTAATGATCCATTTGGGGGTGGTTATAGTTTTTTATGAAGGTGACATTGTTGTGGAGAAGATTAACCTTTTTGAAAGTCATTATGATTCACCTTTTTGAAAGTTATTATGAGTAGTAAAAATATATATATATATATATATATATATATAATATATATATTAGAAAGTCAGACATTATTTTTCTTATGCTGCCATATTTTAATGAAAATTTATAAACTACACAATTCTTATGTGCTTACATGTCTAATCTTCAAAATTTTATTTTTTATATTTGTAGCATTTTATCAATGCCTTAATTTTTTTTAAAAAGATTTTGTAGCAATAGTGATTTTATATTGATTGTTATGAATGTAAAAAACAAAATTTAGGTGTTTTGATATGTAAATATGTGTGAAATGAGTATGTTTAAAAATAAAAAATAATGCAATGCCCAAGCCAAGAGAGACCAAAAATGATCTTGTGAAGGATTCGAGTTATATGAATCTTGAAGAATTTTGAGGAAGAGACATATTCAAATTAAAGATCAATTGGGCTTCGGTTTTGACAAATTTATACTCAAAATGGGTGTCTCGGCTAGACGAGCACAATGACAGTGAAAGTGATCTAATTGGAGTTCAAATCAATGTTGATCAAGCACTTAAAGACTTTAGTGCATCAATTGGAATACGAAACAATCTTAAAATTTGACATGTTTTAAGTTAAATCAAGCGTCACAAAGAGTGGAATCCAACGAGGTTAAAATCGCTCAATTTTTGTATCATCAAAACATATTGAAAAAAAAAATTGTGATAAAGGAAATCAATGTGGACGGTCTGATGGTGTGTTTTGGAAATTTGTCAGATTTACCAAATTGTCATTCTAAAAAAGTATAAATAAGTTTCATTCTTCACGTAGGCTTTGTTTGAATAGGTGTTTTAGCTCTGTTCCATTCTACATAAAGCACAAAAACGTAAATGAGTTGTTGGGCTATTCAATTTTTTGGAATGTTTTTCCCCACTCAATTGTACTTCAACGACATTTCTTTTCGTTTTGAATCACGAAAAGAAATAGTGTGGAATGCGGCTTTTAAAAGAACTCTTTTCAATGATAAAGTGTTGTCAGGGGTCAGGCTTTGAAGAGGGGAAGGGGGCAGACAAAAAAATAGTAAACTAAGTACTAAAGCTTAACTCTTGAAGCCATGACGACTTTCGTTGACCACCAAAGTTTGTCGCTAGCCACTTAAGGTCATCACGACAACTACTAGTAATTTACTACTCCAACTACAATTATAACAGCCATCTATAGCTTTTATAGCGAATTGCTACTATTGTAGCCACCAACAATTTTTTTGTAAGCTTATATTCCCTAATACAAGAGAAGAATGAACCTTGTACTTTCAATTTTCTAGTGGATTTTGACTGGGAGAGGATCCATAAATTTTTTTCTTTATAAGATTTGTCATGTAAGAAATTCATGGTTTTTTTATATGTTTGTTTGTTGGATATTCACGTGGCACTAAGATGTTAAATTATTACTCTAACACCGTGAATTTTCTAGCACTCACCAAGGTTGATTAATTTAAATAGTTCAAGCTTAAGCTCGAGCTTACTTTTATGAGTTCAAACCGGCTCATGTTTCTTATTAAAAAAAGAAAATAATATCAATTCAAGTTAGTATCATAATAAAGTATCACATATAATGAATAATTAAAACTTAATTAATAAGCAATTATTAGATATAAAATATAATCTTTTTAAAATATTATTAGATGAAATTATAAATTTTATTATATTTTGAGTATATTTATATTAATTATTTTTAAAATATATTTGCTCTTTAGTATAATTCCAAAGACACTCATGAAATATGGAGTGGGCCCACATATGGCTTAGGCCGCTTCACTCACTTTGCACCCCATCTTAGGTCAAATCCTGAATCCTTAGACGGTGTTTGGTAGCACCCCTTTAATAGGATTTAACCATGGATTTAACTTCAATCTTGTCAAACACAAAAAAAAAAAAGTGAGAATGAAATCCAGATTTCTGACACATCCCATTTTGTCTTCCTGACAGCTGTTCTGTCTTCTCAACACTCTTCCGTCTTCAAATCTAAATTTCCAAAATCCCACGAAGAAGCATATTTAAAGCTTGTTTGGGGCAGCTGTAGTTGTTTGAAGAAGAAACTCCGAAGCTCTTGAAGAAGAAATTGTACTTCAAAGAGCTATAGTAGTCATTACAAAATAATTTCTCTCGCAAAAGTCATACAACAAATTTCTAGCGACCACCATAGGTAGCCAAGTATGGTGAAAAAATGTAGCTTCCAACTACAACTTTTTTAGTAACGTAAATAAATATAATTTTGTCCAAAAAAAAAAAAACTAATATGTGACCCCAAAACACCCTTAATGTATTTGGCTTGATGTTGCTCCTAAAGCCTCGACCCTCAAGAAATATTTTCAGTCCAGACTCCTGACGTAGCTCTACGTGCGGACTCCAATAATATGCCGCTATGTTATTTTTGGGTTAGTTCGGGGTTATTTTAGGGTGATTGAAGATAAACCTATATATTCAACTTCAATAACCTTGAAAAAACCTTCGCATTTTCAGTTCAACAAACTTGAAATAATATCATGGAGGTTATTTCGGCGTTATTTCTGAATTATCGAAGTATAATATATATGATTTTCTTCTTATAACTCTGAAAAAACCCAGAAATAACATCGAAATAATCTTCATAGTTTTATTTCAGGGAGTTTATTTTGGGGTTAATAAAGTAGAACCGTAGTTATGAGGTTATTTCAAGATCATTGTTGAGTACGCAGTTTCACTTTAATATTTTTTTGACGAGCCTGATAAAACACACGTGAAAATATATTAGTGGGAGCCCACATGATAAATTCTATTAAAGTAAATGGGATCCTGCAACACAAACTCTTGGCTGGCGTCGAAGAGATTGGGCCAGTCGCCGGCGTTATGGCGGAGGAAGGGAAAGTGGTCCGTTACTTTTCTCGGGATTTCGAATGGGAGGAGCTCCGAGATGAGGTCGAGCGGAACCCTAAGTTTGGCTACCATCTCTTCCCTTTCTCTCTTTCTCTTTCCTCCTCATCTCAAGTGGCCGCTGACGCCGAAGCCTGGAGAAGCTTCCACCGCCGCCATTCCACTGGGTTGTTTTTTAAGGTAACGCACTGCAGTACAGTCTATCTCATGTTTTGCTGCATTTAGTTACATTAGGTTTTTAGGCGGTGGATCGATTGGCCTTCGTTCCTAAGTCCGGCTTTCGTATGCTCCTAATAAATCTATGAAATGTTATCAAAAGATCTCATGTGTGCTTGTTTTTGGAAACGTTGAAGTTAGAAAAGGAATGTGTTCATACAAGATAAACAAAAGGGCTGTAGAGAGAAAGTATAATTTCAAACTCATAGCAAGGATAACAAATCTCAAACAAAGCCACAGAAGTTAGAAACCCAAAAACCAATGCCGGGAACTCGAAGGCTACTACGCAGCTAATGATTTTCCATCTATGTAGGGGAGCAGAGGAACAATTTGGCTGGATGCCAACATTGTTGCTTAACCATATGATTGAAAAATATCTAATAAACCATATCTATGAAACTAAAAATGTCTATTAACGTCTTAAATCTTGAAAACAAGAACCAAAAGTTGCTCTAATTTCTCCTAAGAAATAAAAGAAAAAACTTGCCACAAGTAGCGTAAAAAGATAACAAAATCGAACTAGAGTGCTGCTCGACCATCCAAAAGTGTGCATTGAAACAAGAAAATATGACATAAAAACCAATTGCAATTAAATTGCCATCAAGCACCAAAAGGAGAAGGCTCAAATGGTCAATGGAGCAAACACCATCATGCTAAGATCAAAAGTAAGAAGAGTAGGCTTGGAACTAAACGTGAATAAAACTGCAATGTAGGTGGATGGAAGATGAAAACAACTATAGAGAAATCTAATATTTACACATTTCACAAAAATCAGTTGGCCATTTGCCATCCATATAACTTTTTTACTAGATTTTGAGTAATTTTAAATTTAATTCTGGGTGATTTTTTCTTGGGTTTACTTATAGCTGATCGATGAATATGATTATTTTGTCCAACCAAATAGTGTATATCAGTATGCAATAGGCACATAAAGCTTCTTGATAATATAGTGGACATGGAAACAATAACTAAAATTAATAATCTGTCTTTAAGTATGCCTTTAGGATGAAAATTGCCCTGTAGGAAGGGAATTTTTAAGGAACCATATAGAATAAGGGGAACCAAAAGAGTGAGAATGAGTTTCATTGCTTGGTGGCATTCTCATCACTAATATTTGTTTAACCAAGGTTCAAATCAGCCTTAGTACTCGCCAGAGGAAGACAACCTCAGCCAAAAAATGTAGATAATGAATAGGCCTCCTAGTAGGGGAATAGAGGAATAGTGTTGCTTAATGCTAACATAATCACTTAACCATAGGAGTGCAAAATGTGGAGTAAACAGCTCTGGAGTAATCCGCTCAACCTAAGTAGTACAGGAAAGTATTTAAAGAAAGCTGTAACAACATCCAAGCAATGGAAAAACTCAGTGTAACTATAAAAATTAGAAACCGCCCAAATTCTCCTAGCTCTACAAGAAAAAAGCAAGCTGCACAAAAAGTTAACAAAATGAAACTAGAGTGAAATGACACTATGGCATAAAAACCAATCACATTTAGATTGCCACCAAGCAGCATACGGAAAAAGGTCAATGGACAAACACCACCCGGCTTAGACCAAAAGTAAGAAGAGTCTGGCTAAGACCAAAAGTAAGAAGAGGAGCCTGAAACTACACATGAATAAAACTGAAAAGGAGGAAGGAAGACGAAACTAACTATATGAAGAATCCAAAATTAAACATTTCATAAACATTGGTGGGCGATTTTATTTACATTTTACCTTTTTATGACTTTGGATAATTTGAAATTTAATTATAGAGGATATATTCTTAGGTGTAGTAATAGTGGATTTGTGAATATGACCATTCTCTCCAACCAAATAACTTAAATCTGCTCATAATAGGTCGGTAAAAGTTCTTGATAATATAGTAGATATGAAAAGAATAACTAAAATAAATTTTGCTTTAAGGATGCCCTTAGGAGGAAGATTGCCTATAAGTAAGAGATATTTGAGGAGCGACATAAAAAGGGTGACCATAAAAGAGGTGAGAATGTGTTATATTGATTACAAAACGAAGAATAAACGTGCTATTAATGAAAATTCTCATAGTAAAAAAATTATCTACAACCTTAAAATAGTTTATTAGCGTCTAAAAAAAATGTCAGGGGAAGCCCTATGTTCTAAATAAATATGGTTCAATGAAGATTTTAAATGTTAAAATAAACTGCATTTCAAGTAAAAGAGGTATATTTCCCATTCTAGAGAAGTTGATCCATATTAGAATCAAGTAAAAAAGCTTGAAAATACAGAAGCAAATACACTTATCGATTGATAATGGCCTTAGGAGATCAAATTCCATTTAGAATAAGAAGCACTCATTTTAAGCATTCATTGGGTGATTAAGCATGGTGATATTATACAAATGTCCTTGTTATTGAAGAAGTTATTGAATAAGAGAGAAAAAAACTAGTTTAATTATTGGCAAGAAACTTGGTAATCACTTTATAAAAGGCCTTGCAAAGAAAGATGTTTGTAGTCAGAACCATAGTTGATATGAAGCTGCTTGGGAGCCATTGTATTAGTCGAGTTTTTAAATCAATTCGGAAGCTTATAGGTTGGAAAGTGTCTCACTATTCGGTAAATTGAGGGCCAATAATATATTATGAGAGTATGAAATTTTTTGAAATGTAGCTATCAGGACCTAGAGATTCATCCTTTTCAATGTTAAACAAACCATCTTCGATAATTGGAACATGGGGTAACAATTAGATAGTGGTATGGAGTAGATTAAGTAGATTCAATTGGGTAAGGAGAACTATGTAGATGTAGCAAAGAACAAGATGAAAGCTGATTGTATAACATACAGAAGTGGTGAATGGATTCAAGAAAAATGCTATGAAAGAAGAAAGAATGCCCAAGTGACTATGAATCTATACTGAAGTTTTGGCTGCTTCTATTGGTAAGTTCTAGTACAGGGAAGCCAAATCAGCTTCACTCTTGGACAACCAAACAATTTTAGCATGTTGAGATATCCACTGCTTTTACATCTGAAGGCATGAATCAATTTTTCTTGGATCAAATTAGCTTCGCAAGTGGAAAGAGTCCAAGGGATTGACTTTTAGTAAGCATAATGCTCTCTATTGTTCTTTCGTATGAAAAATGATAGTCACAAAGAAGTTTTGCTTTTTTTCAAAGTTTTGTTTTTAGATCAAGCTTAAAATAGCCTTCAACTTTATGAACAAAGTAAAAATAGGGTCGCCACCTCAAGAATTTATGATAACATCCTAAACATTGTTGCAAAAATTCAAAAGTTTTGTAAATGAATCTATGTTTGAATGATGAAATGAAGCCATGCTCTTCTTTTTTCAGCATTCTCTTTTAAGAAGTCATTTGAAAATAGTGAAACTAGAATTTGAAAGGAGGGAGGTGATGGGGAAAAGTGGAAATGGAATAGAGGTACAAGAGTGTGCTTGATTCCATGCACTCCTTTTCACATGATGGTCCAGGGTGAACTCATTGTAAGAAAATGAAATTAGCTATGTTAGGAATGATGCATGGTAATCAATTATGTTAGTTGTTTCTATTATTTCATTGATATTTTTAATAGCTTTAATAAATTAATCTAGTTCATATTACATTTTGTCAGTCAGTTGTCCAATTTCTGTTCGAGTTGTGATTTAAATTTTCTTTCACATTTTATTTTAGCAGTAAAATTTGCATTATAAGAATTGTATGTATATTTTCAATGAAATATTTTAGGCCTTACAATATAGTTAAAATATGAATATTTTTTAATTGTCAGGAAAGACGTTACCTTTTAAAGGAATTTCCTGAACTTACTGCTTTAAATGATTCCATCCATGTTTTAGAAGTGGGTTGCGGTAATGGGAGCACATCTCTCCCAATATTAAGGTATTATTTTAGCATTATTCATCTTTTTTCTTTCCAAAATTAACCTATGTTTCCCTTGATTAACCAATATTTTGCTGTGGAATTTCACCTACTTGAATTCATCAAGGACTTGATAAGGGGATAAATGAATTTAAAAATACTACTGTAGTACCCACCTTATCTGTTTTTCTTTGAACAACAACCTAAAGGAACTACAATACAGGTGGATTTGCATACAAGTCATGAGGATTTACAAAATGAATGTGATTTTCCTCTCTTTTTTTTTGGTGTGCTTTAATCTTATGTTGGCTTAGAAGATGCCTGTTGATTGTGTGCAATTTAAAAGTTAGATAGAATAGATGCATTCTAGAGTTTTTCATGAGAGCAAATCTTTATAATTGATTACAATTCAGGCATACCACACACGAAAATCACGATTAAAGAGTTTTACTTATGTTCACAAAATTATCATAAGCGGTTGTTAAACATTGAAAAGGGGTACGCTAGATCCTACTAAAAAAAAATTAAGTAATATATGAATGATAGGTATTGAGTCAAGGCTAGAGAGCTTTTAAAGCTCAAGGAATAGGCAACCGCAATATAAGGCAACAGAGGTCAACCGACTCTAAAGCTTAGGGTAGATTATTCGAATATAGATGTTATCATAATGGTTCACGTCTTCATGATGGTTTTGATATGGTGGATAAATAGTAAGGTACCAGTAAGTTTTAATACAAAAAATATGTGGTCATATAACCATAATCAGAGGCCTTATGACATGTATATGAAAACATATTCCTAATGAAACCTTAGAAATTTTTATATAAAATATAGCTTAGACATGAAGGCTTTGTTGACATTCATTTTTGATGTCACATGTGCCAGATACCCTTTTGAGTGGTAAGAGATCTTATTATGTTCATACGAAGCCTACTGCAGGTCAAGGAGTTCATAAAACCTTCAGGGGATGATACTGGCACAAAGTTAGGGTTACCTCACTGCGGACGTGCCCGGAAGTGATCACCGTTGGTAGATGTTAATTTCGGGTATGAGATATGTTGGACATCCATTTAACGTTTAAGAGATTATATTTTAATCATGGATGACCTCCTCAAGCTCAAGGATTCCTTAAAACCCTTCTATGACATTTCAACTCAAAACCAGGCTTGAACTGACGTTGCCATGCCCCAAAGTGGCGTAGCCACGCCACCCAAGGCATGCTTGGGCTTGACCACGCCCAAAACTGGCGTGACCACAACACCAGACAACCAAAAATAGTTGTTTTTGGTGTTTGGACCCTTTTGATCGGTTCAACCCACATGGGGGTGGGATTTGATCATGGAAAGACTTATGGTCCCTTAAATTAAGGCATGGGCATCCATAACTAAAGTTTAAACTTTATTTTACCTAGTTCATGGCACAACAATGGAAAATAGGCCAAGGACCGTGGGGGAAAAGGGAGAGCCCTTTCCTATTTTGGAAAAAACCTTTTTCCTTGAACCCAAGAAGGCTGAAAATTGGCTAAGGAGGAGGATCATTTCAGATTTTTGGAGGAAAGAGAGCTCTAAGAATGAGAGTTTTTTCTTGCAATCACTCTTCTTTTTTCATCTTTTTTGATCTTCTTGCTTCTTTGGCTTCTTCCACATCTTCCTCATCTTCTTCTACATTTATTCCACTATTCTCTTGAGTTGAGTGTGGAAGATTTTGAAGGGGAGCTCCTTAAGAAAGGAGAGTTTCATCATCTCTTTGGGGGAGGACAACTCCATCTTTACCTTGGCAAAGAGGAGCTCAGAGCATGCCGGGAGAACGCTTCTTCAACCGTCACGAAGGTATAACTTCTTTAAAACCCAATTTACTTCTTTCTAGCAAGCCTCCTTAGGTTCTGTGTAAGAGATATTAAGTTTTGATTTTGTTTTAGTGAAAAACCCCTCTACAATTTCCTTAAGATTTCCTTAAGCTTTAGTTCGTAGGGATTACGATAGTCCCGTTATTTTTTGTTGGCTTTACTCTTGATGAAGGGGTTGAAGCCACTTTTTGGACATAGAGAATGAGGGATTTCTTTGGCCCCTCATGCCCTAGCTCGCGAAGGGCATGTCCATGAGAAACCTTCACTTCATGAAGGTTTTTCTCTAATGTAAAAGACTTTTACATTTTTGCCAAACAATTAGAGGTAGGCATTTCGTTACATTACGTAATGAACGATAGCTTGACTGATTGGCCGTCCCGGCCTAATCGTTTGATCAACCATTTTCGGCCGGTTTGACAAATCGGTTGTCCCGGCTCGATCGTTTGATCAATCACTTTCGGTCAGCTCGACCAATTGACCGACCCCCGACCCCCGACCCCCGACCCAATCTTTCGATCAACCATTTTCTATTGGCGACACCTAGTCCTATCGGTTGACTGAAAGGTCTCATTTGATTGATGTATTTTAGCACATCATTTGCTTGTGACTTTGGTTGGCTTTCTTAGTCGGTTGGCTCAATCAGTAGTCTGATTTCATTAAGTTTGATTGGTCGTCTCCCGTTGGATGGCCCCATCGACTGCCCGATTTCGACCGGTTTGATTGGCCACCTATTATTGGTTGATCGATTCGAGTCACTTTGCATTTCACACCTGCTTGTTTGCATTTCACACTTGCATGTTTGCATTCGTAATTGCATGGCTTTGCATGTCCTTTCACATGACATCATGTACGCTCGTGTATTTCATGTTTGGGTTCCTCACACGAGTCAATGTCTTTACATGCTTATGTTGACTCATTCAGACACTTTATGAGGGGACGACTCACCAATCAAGCCTACCCAATTTGTAATTCTCCTTCCCGAGAATTATGGCACTTCATTTCTTGTGGCACTTTCTAGGTGTGTCATATGCATGCCATGTTATGTCATTCAACACGGGTCACGTTTCATAGCCCCTGAACCCACCGAGTGCATGATGTATGTCCATCCGGTTGTATGACTCTCACATAGCGCAGGTCACGCTTCATAGCTCCTGAACCCATTTGGTGCACGAGTCATACTATCCGACATCCTTGATACCACCTTAGTTTGTCATGTGTATGTCATTTCACTTGCGCTTGTCATGCACTATGTGTGCCTATTTCATTTGCATGTGTTTGTCTGGCTGTATTTGAGGCGAGGTGTAATTCCCTCGAGGGTATCCTGATCCCCATACAACCAGTCTTGATATCACTTGTATATGTGTGTGGTTTGTCCCACACTTGCATCTGTATGTCTGACACTTTCGTCGCTAGCATGTGTCACCACACGTGCGTGACGAATTCTTGCTCATTTTGATGATAGTTTAGGCTATCATATGGACCTGATGTGACTGCTCACACCTTGATAGAGTAGTCATCACTAGAGATCGTTCTTTGATAGAGCGATCACAATACACTTGATCACTTTGCATGTTTGCATGTGCATTACCCAATTGCCTTGATGACAAATCATACTCATTAGTTGAGTGATCCATTGTTAGTCGCAATGCTTTGATGAGCATTGCTTGCGAGGACATCTCAGCGAGCAATGCGAATTATTGCATCGCGATCAACACTCGTATATTTGTGCTAAGATTCTATGATGCTAATAGTTTTCACTTAGGCATTTCATTCATTAGGACCTATTTTAAAAGTATAAAAATTTATATTGTTATTACTTATATGCATATGTTGACCTCATTTTTAGTGAGGTCTAGTTTTCTTTTTAGGGTTTGGGTCTAGCCTTAGGATTCTCTCTTTGACTATCTTAGAGTCTTAGTAACGAGACCAACCTCATTTTAGAAGCTCAAACTATTTCTTTACCCTTTTGGAGTTCCACATGTGTGGTCTTGGCCTCTAGCGCTTAGGAGTTGAAACCAACATGAAGAAACTCATAGGAGTTTATGTAAGACTATTAAACTTTAGGATTGCCTTATGCACAATTTGCACATTCACGCACACAAATTTCGCAGTTTGGACAACCAACACGTTAAATATTGAAATTCACGTCACCTAAGTCTTTATACGTTGCATAATTAATCAAAACCAAAATTAATTTCCAAAACGATCGATCACGGACTCGAAATTTCGACGAAATTGAATTTGACGCGTTTTCAACCTGATCGTTGGCGACGTTGCTCGAACGACCTTAGATGACAAAACAAACCGCACCAGCGCGTCCGGAGCGTCGCAATTACCTCAGAAGGACACCTACTTGGTTGTAGTTTCGTGCACGAGAAAACAACACACAAATCGAGGGATTTTCAATATTAATTAAATAAAAAAAGGATTTTTTTTTCACTTAAATCTCCAAATCTCCAAGCCAAACTCTCACCCGACTCCTAGACCGTTCGTTCCCCTCCTCTTCTTTGGTCGAGCCCGAACTCCCCTCCCTTCTCGATTCTTCCCCGATCCGATGCCCTAGCAGAATCAAACGCCTCCTTCCTCGTGAAGTATCGGCTCGAGGCCCCCTCTCCTCGTACGCTTGCCTCTGCCTAAAGCTTCTCCCTGTCGCTACGCACCCTGTGCCACCTACTCCCACGCCTCTGTGACTTCGCCGCTACTTGCCGTTGCAGCCTTGTCGCCACTCCCGCCCATCGCCTTTAAGCTTCACTTCAGCTTAGGTAGGTATATGTAACATCTTCTCTCCCTCTTTACCTATAAAAGCCCCATTTGGGGAAGATTTTTTGGTTGGCCGAAATTCTGGAGAGGGTGGAGGTGCTGCCAAAATTTCATCTAATCTCTTTGGTTGGATTTTTACTGCTCTTTTCATCCTGTGTGTGTGCTTGAAGTCTTTTGGAATTTTGTAGGTAAAACTTGAACAAGGTAGTCTCTCCCATTTTCTTTTCTCCTCTATCTCAGGTCCCCTCCAATGCTATTTTTGTTTTGAGTTCATAAAGTTGTTGGCTAAAAAAAAAAAAGAAGTGGAATATTTCTGGTTGTGCTTGAATTAGGCTTTGTTTCTTTTTTTGCATATGTTGCTCTATGAATTCTTGGACACCATCTTTGTTATATTTGGTATATCTACTTGCATATCTATCAATTCAGACATTTATGGTTCAGGAGGAATGCTGCTGTTTGTCTTGCGT
Organism: Phalaenopsis equestris; assembly: GCF_001263595.1. Taxonomy (NCBI): domain Eukaryota; kingdom Viridiplantae; phylum Streptophyta; class Magnoliopsida; order Asparagales; family Orchidaceae; genus Phalaenopsis; species Phalaenopsis equestris. The sequence goes on along the minus strand of NW_018165317.1, from coordinate 514,543 downwards.
TACTGTTTCTACCTCGTGAATATTATTGCTTGCGCATCCATTTTTTTTTCTTTCTTTCTTCAACTCTACTTATTGACATTGTGGCTGCATATTTTTGTTGGCTAAATATGGAGCTATTCAGGCATGCTCGAGGAGCAGCTGTAAGATCTTTAGGGGAGCTCTATTGGGGAGTTAAAACTCTTATCTCCAATTTCCTTGGTCGTTGAGTGAGGCTAGATTTATATGCATACCCCCTCTATATACTGATCTCATAGCATGCTTCACATTAAATCCTTGAATAAATGATTTAAAAGGGAAGTTGCATTATATTTGAAAGGCTAAGATGGATACTGACGTAATTTAAGAATGTTTCACTTTATATGATCGATAGAGTGCTTATTTGGTTGCAAATCCATGGAATTTTGAAATACATGTGGACTTGAAGTTCTCTTTTGTTGGATAATTTAGTTGGCTGTTTGTGGATTTTGATAACACTGTTTTGAGCCATGTTGTATGGTTCATGATGGCTTGTGTTTATATTTGGCTTGCATGTATACTTAATTTGTACTTAAAATAGCCTTCGAAGAAACTTTTCTTTTGATTCGCATTCATAGAAGAAAAGTGGTATAGTAGCAGAGGTGACACAGATGGTTATTAAGCTTGGTGATCGCATATTCCTTGCTATGGTTATTATACTTTTGGAATATTTATATGCACGCCGCCCAATTCTTATATATTTACATTTCTAACACCTAAGAAGTAGTGTAGGACTGCAGTTCATCTCATTATTTATATGTATATCTTTGGAGATCCTCAACATGTTTATATTCATGAAAATTAGAAGTTATACGGGCTGGTTTAGTGAAGATTTGAGATCCATGTGGACTGTTTTCGGTTTCATGGCCTTATTGTTTTTGGAGAAAGTTTAAGTGCTGAACTTGTGATATTTAAATGCAACTGTTTTGTGATGGTTGAGCTAGCTGTTTTGGAATGCTTCGGACATTTGGTTTTTGCGAAGTATTGTTTGGGCTCACTGAAGTTTTTGGAGGCTTTTATGGTTTGTTTGTGCCGCAGTTTGGAGGGTCTTTGAGATGGTTTTGTTACAAATATGGCTGTAATTTTGGGCCTTATGGTAGCTCGTTTTGTGTCCTTTGAGGCTGCGGTTTTGGGTATTTTGGTGGCCAAACTAGCTACGGTTTTGAAGTGTTGTGAGGGCTATTTTGAATGCAGTTTTGGGCCTGATTTTGGTGGTTTTTGGGCTGCCGGGTTGCCTTTTTTTGGTGAGATATGGGTTGCGGTTTGGCCTGGTTTTGGGGAGGTTGGGACTGTGATTTTTGGATATTTTATTGGTTGTTTTGGACATGATTTTGAGGCTGATTTATGGCTGATTTGAACACGATTTTGGGGCTTTTTCTTGGCTCGATCGACTGCAATTTTTGGAGCTACCTTTGGGAGGGCTTTTGGCTCGTTTGTTTGGGGTTCAAACATGAGCTCTTTTGGAGAGTTCGAAGAATGTTTAAGGGCCCTTGTTTGCTGTTTTGGAAAGTGAGAATGCCAGTTGTGGGAGGGTGAAAATGTTGTTTCTTTTTTAGGAAAGTATGAAATTTCAACTGCTTGGACTTATGAAAGTTTGGAAAGTTTTTGAAGCATCTTTTGAGAAGTTTTAAATGAGCCTTTCAACTGGATGTTGAAAACGGTTTTAAATACAGTTTTGAGGGTCGATCCACTTTTCACCTTTTTGTTTGCTCTTTCAGGTGGATCAATCTCTATTCTCTCTAATCCCATTTTTCTTCTTTTCTTTCTTGTTTTTTGGTTTGATTTAAGTTCTTATGTCTGAAACATAAGCGCAACCGCTATATATGAACCATCATGCATGACTGTAAGTTGGTCGGTTTCGTGGTTCAAGGGCAACGATGAAAAAGACATCTAGGTACGTGTGAGAGGTTCTAGCATAATCCCGACTCAGTGACTTTGAGAGAATGAGGGATTGACATTACCACATCTGCAACACTTAGAAAAAAGTTACCCCTTGCCCTTACAGACAGTGAGAAGTTCCAGCCTACTAATATGACTGACTCATTAACTTTCTAAGGTATAAATATTTCTTTAAATAAAAAAAATATATTCATATTTAGATAAACAAAAAAAAAATTCTTTTAAGTGCATGACAAATTAAAATCTCTTCTTTTAAGTGCATGACAAATCAATAATCTCTTTTAAAAATGAAATTTTTCTGAATATTTTATAAAAAAATTCATGGGTCAGTCATATGAACTATGTTAGGAGTAGGGGTGTAAACGAGCCGAACACGAGCGCTCGTGTTCGGCTCGGTTACACCCCTCCTCCTAACATCGTTACTTGCGTGTTTGGCTCGTTGGTATAACGAGCCGAACACGAGCTATTCACGAACAAAGAGTCCCATTAACAAACCTAAATATGTAGCCATTAGACAATAAGGATTTGAGCAAGATTTAAAAATTATAATATTTTAATTGATTATAAATCTTTGTAGCCTTATAGTCAATTAGATTTTTTTTAAATACTACTTAATATATATATAAACTCGATGAGTAGTATTTCGAGCCAAAACAAGCCGAACACGAACGAACACATCTTAGTTCGTGTTCGACTCGTTAACTTATCGAACGAAATTAACGAGCCGAACACGAGCTTTTTAACAAGTCGAACACGAGCTGTTCGCGAATAACGAGCCGTTTTGACAGCCCTAGTTAGAAGTTACTCTTTTCTGTGATTGTTAAACCGACTACTTTTTACTTAGTGTTGGATCACACATACACAGTGTTGCCTATGTTGTTAGGGCCACAGGGTCTTGATTTTGACCCAAGTTCCTGATTCTGAGTCCATCCTGTCCCGAGTGCTTATGGTTTCTCTTCGGTGTTCCGTGCATTTTCGACAGTTTCCTTCGGTTATTGTGGGCACTTCTAGTTTTTCTTTGTGTTATTCATGGGACGCATTCTCACTTGTTCTTTTATATATAAATGTTTGTTTGTCCTGCTAGTTAAACTTCCCACTATACTTGTTTATTTCTACTTTCAACGCTAATCCCATTCACAGGAGCAGCAAACCCGCCATATGCACAGATTTATTTTATGTTCACATTTTATTTTCTTTGTTATACATTCTACTGCTCTTATGTACTGTACATTTTACCGTAGCTTTCCTTTATTGCACCTCCTACTGTTTCCTTTATGTGTATTATACCTTTTAGAATAGAAGAACAATAGTCTGATTTTATAGGAGGTACCCAGCAACAGACCACTGACTCAACAATCGCATGTACATTTAAACTTAACATTAAACCTGAAACTACTACGAAGTGGAGCTTGGAGCTAATATCGTGGATGTACAGAAGAACAACTTCGAGAGAACAAACAGATCTACAACAACAAATTTTTCCTTAAAATTAAATAATAAGCCATAAGATTTCGAAGTCGTTTGCCTAGTGCATCATAAATCTTCACTTTATCTTTAGGTATTTGCATAGCCAAGTTGTGCAATATAAGTCATAACTCGCTTTAGGTTCTGAGGTTATCGTCTTGTATGACCGTGTCATACAAATATAAACCCTAAATAATAAAACTGACAGGATGAAATATTAAATAACATCTTCTCAAAATTGAAGCCAAATAATAAGATAGTTTGAGATGTCACCGAGGTTTTCTCCTCAGGATCCGTGACATCTCCTACTTTTCTTTTCTTTGATTCCAGAAATAAATGTTCTCATTTGACTCATTTCCCCACTTGACTTTTCTATGTCCAACCTCTGAAACTCTAAACTTTGAATTCATGAAGATAAATACCTTTGATCATCATCGAGAGTTCTTTTAAGTGACTTCAGTCATTTGAGAGGTAATTAACTATAGGGGCTTGCCTCTATAAGAAACTTTAAAAACCCAGGTAATATAAATCATGTCTAATTCTTCATATTAGATAAAAGAACTTGTCGGTCAAAATTAGATGTTTGCAGACCAGACAGATGTCATAAATTATTTAGTTTATTTAATCGAGCCTCACGAATAAGTGATATGTCTATTTCTCGGGATAGGTATGTCACTCGTAGTGTTGTATTTGTTTATTTAAAATATCGTATATATGAGATCGGTTTAGTCTCGTATTTTTAAAATTAAACAATTACTTTTCAAAAATATATATATCATATTAAATCAAATATCTTTTTCTCAATTTAACGACCAACAATATCATATTTTAAAACCTATTTTAAAGTTAGTGCATTTATAGCTTAGGCCATATGTAAGTTCAATCTTTTAAAAGCTTTTACTTGCATAAAATCTGTATCTAATGACTCCCCTTAGAATTCTTAGATCTTTAGGATGGGGCCGGGGTCGATGATCTCATCAAAAAATTCGCCATCCTTTCACCCACACTTTACACATACTTAGATGTTTGTGACTAGGCCACCTTATTTTTAGATGCTTACTAGACTAGGGCTAGGGTGTAACTAGGTTTTTCATGTCTTGGTTATTGTTCCTTGGTTTGTGCCCAAGCTAGACATTTTTGCATGTTGTTTTGTGTATTTATCGAGTTTGAGACTTGTACACTAGTGTATTTAAGGGCAATCTTCTGCAGGGTACCATGTTCAACAAGAGAAGAGCTGTCACGATTTACACTAATGTATTATCTTCAGGTGTTGTTAAGCTCTCTTCCTACTGGACATTTTCTATTTCAGGTAAGATGAAATAACCCGTACTAACTCTGTTTTGTAGGTCGGGCCTTTCTTTTAAACTTTTACAATGTATTTTTAGAATCCTTAAGCAGAGTTTGTGTCAAAAATTAGTTACAAACATGGGTTACGAGATTCTCGATGTGTAGAACCGTATGGCTGGGACCACGAGCAGTTTTCTTGTGTCCCATATTTTAATTCTGAATCTCCGTTGATGTGTAGAACTTATACCCGACATGTATATGCGGAGTTTGACTGTTTTTTTATATTTTCTGAGATATATTGCCGACCCAACGACATTGGCCTCCGTTTATTATTTCATTCACTTGGCTTTCTATACTTTCTGCAACATGTTGCCTTTTTCGCTTTCTTATTTATTCTGGTTTGTTTGGAAATCATGCAAAATTATAGTTTAGGCTCTCTAAGGAGCTAAAATATTTATTTTTAAGAAAATTCTAATAATAAAAATTGATACTAGTCAATATTTAGGATTAAACTATTTTTTAAAATCTGCTTTTATTTTCCTACATGGTATTCAGGTAGGATTTAAAACGGTTTGCATGACATGACTATATATAAAGTTATCTCTAATAGGGTTTCCACATTAGGACTTGTGTAGTTAACCACATCATTTTGTTTGTCCTGAGGAGAATCCCTCGTGCTTCTCCGGCCCGCTTGACCAAACATATGATTTCCACTTAGGTTTTTGTCTAGCACGCTTAAGGTGTTAGTGGATTTCCCGATCCAAACAGGGAATAAGTCCTTTCAGGGATCCTTTCGGCTTCGTAGCCGGTCCTCTCAATTCTTTCCACTCTAGTGTTTTTCTCGCTATGTCGACAAGTATAAGTCTCATATCTACATACTCTACCTATAGTGGGTCATATGTGAGTTTTTTCTCTTCAACTTTGGGCTACTCAAATTCCCTTTGGTAATGTAATTCCTGGATTGCTGAAAAGAGGTCTCTGGTCGGGTTGGGTCGACTGCCTTCATGACCAGGTAAACTTAGGGTTCTAATAGCTTGTGATAACAGATCCATGATATTTTGACACACTTATCTCTATTCGATTAGGATTCCTCTACCTTTCTGTTGATATACCTCATTCGAGCCCTGTCATTCCTTTGACACCTCGTTGATATCATCTCGTAGGCTCTGATTGCGGATAAGTCGTCGCTCGTTTGGGATATGATGATTCACCCTCCACCTTTATGGCTAGATTAGGCCTGAAAACATAGTGCGCACTTTATGAGATGATTTGGTTATTTTATAGGCCCAGTCTGCTGATGAGCCGCCGTCCATATGGGACCGTGATAGACTCACTCTATGCCCGTATGGTTCGATGAGAGCTTTGAAAGCATAGAGATCTTCCTGTGAGATAATAATCATTTCACAACCCATTTACAAGCTGTCACTTGAATGTAAAGGAGGTTTCCTTTCATCGAGAGTATTCTCCGGCATCTCCAAATATATACGTCCATTTGGAGTTGCTATTGACCCCAGAATAAAAATGTTCTTTTAGTTCTCTGGTTACTTGGGTAGTTTATGTAGGTATTCTGTCGTGGATATTTAGTCTAAAGTGTCTCGATCCGATTCTGTTTGGATATATACTGTTGGCCTATCACACGAGGTTTATCTCACATAAACTTTTCATGATTCTTTTTAAATTTATTTGCCTAGGTTTCATCTTATTTTCTCATTTTCTGATCACTTCTCTTCTCTGAATTATTTCAATGGTTTAAGTAAGAGGGCTCTTTGGAAAAGGAAATCCTAAGATGGACGATTAGGCAGACTGACGAGTCCGGTTAGAAGGAACCGAAAAAAGGCTTTCAAATAAGAAGATCCAAGAAAACATAGAAATATGGGATTTATATTTGGGAAGATTGAATGAATTTGGATCATTAGAAAAACCCGAAATTATCATTGGCTATCAAAAAATTGAAGCTATGTGGTCCAAGGGGCTGCAAAAGGACATGTTGATGGGGATTGGAATTGTTTAGTATTGTACAAAATAAATATTTTCGAACAAGGGAAGTAAATAACCTAACTCTAAGGTAGATTGGTTAGGGTTTTACAAATTTGTGTAGAGAAAGATACCCATGTTAGGCATAATATCACCAAGATATATTCTTTGAAAAATTGGGAATACGGATCCTACAAAGGTTATTGGGTCTAATAACTCCACAATCAATTATAGGAGATGCTCATACCAGATTCAAGATATCACATGGGTATCTGTTTTGGCATGCAACACCTTAGGGCACTTGTACTCCACACCAACTAGGGGAGTTGCCCAGATTGAACTCATGATGCTCATAGAAGAATATGCCTTGGACAAACATTGAGAGACTTGTACTCTTTGATAATTAAAGGGAGATGCTTTACTAGACTCATAGTACCTACAAGTGGTACTAACAACATATTCTTGACTATAAGGTCATATTTGGTCATGTAGTATCGTTCTTCCAACCACTAGGGAAAACTTATTATGAAGCAACCTTAACAATGAAAGGCTAGGAACTTAGACAACTTGTCTTATATCCTGCGTGGATCGATAATGTAATTAGACTCACCTAGGCATATTTTATAATGTGATGCGATAAGTTTTGTATGATGATGCAGATTACAAAAGCGAAGATGCATATGATGGATATGATGTTCTGATCTTATTTGATTATCTGTTTTTATCAACTCCTTTAATTCTTTTTGAATCAGGGAGTTCATTTTCCATTTTATTGATTATATTATATTTTTTGCTAAACTCTTCCGCTGTTTAGACCATATTTTATTTATATCTAGGGTCGAGATTTTCTTTGTACACAAGTCCACATGGATAATTATCCTTGTCATTTCCAGCATGATACTCTCAGTTAAGGATGGTCATTTTGGCTCCATTTTAGAATTTAGTTTTGTTGCTGAATATGAATTGAATTAAGCGGTGCATGGCTGGCTTGATGGAGAGAGAACCGATAAAGATTTCATAGTTTCATCATATTGAGAATATAAATGGATCCAATCTACCAAAGTCAAAGGGAAATTCTAATTTCTAGAAAATCGATTGGCAACTATAGATTTCCTCTTCTTAACTACACTAGGCAAATTGAGGTAAATTTATGTGGGTTTTAGTTGATTTTGTTGTAAGGGTTGATTTTAATGGTCATAAAACTTATATCTATTGAAAGACTCAGGTTCATTTGGGACGGCTTACATCCATTGGGAGATGATTTTTTATTTTAAATATGGGGCTTATTGCTGCGATTCACCACAGGGTTATGGCCTATAAGCTAGTTTTTGCAATGCCCACATGTAGAGCACATGACTCAAATATTGGAAGTGGTCCAACCGTGGGTCTTACAGTCTCACCCTCTAAACAAAGTAACCATCTATTATATGTAGAATGTATGAAATTTTATTACTTTTAAAAATTATTTATCCATTTAATTTTTTTTTCTGACATTTTTTGGGGCAAGAACAATTTTTTAAAGCAAATTGACATACTAGGGACAAGCCTGCGATTAGAAGATCGGCATGTTACTGTTGACCTCATTTTTAGTGAGGTCTTAGTCTCCTACTCTTAGAACCTAGGATCTAGCTTTAGGAGTTCTTATTGACCATCCTAGCGGACTAGCAATGGAGCCTACCTCCCGTAGAACTTCAAGCCACTTCTCGACTCATTTTTTGTGAAGAACTCGCATGAGTGGTTTCAAGCACTCAACTTCTAGTTGCAAAGACTAAAGACCAACATGTAGAAGACCCGAAAATGAGTTCCCATAGGATCGGATGACCATAGGTGAACCCTTTGTGACTCGATTACTCACGAACGCCGCAATTCACACACTCGCTGCACCACACACGATTTTGGCTTAAATCGACTCGCCCGTCGGCAAACTCTTCCGGACGACCCCGGATGACGAAACGGACCACGCCGACACGTCCGGAACGTCAACTTTAGCTAAGAAGGACACCCATATTGCTGTGGTTCCACACTCGCGCGAACTGCACGGATATCGATGC
>NW_018165317.1:499513-502860 GCF_001263595.1 Phalaenopsis equestris | reverse complement strand
GTTGTGCAGCATAAGTCCTAACTCGCTTTAGGTTCCGAGGTTGTTGTGTGGTACGACGTAAACCCTTCTTTCTCTGTGGGTTATTTGCATAATCGGGTATTATGCAAATGTAAGTCCCAAATAATAAAATTGGCAGGATTGAACATTTAAATAACATAATCTCTAAAAATGCAGCCACACAGTAGGATAGTTTGGGAAGTCACTGGGATTCTCCTCAGGATCTATGACATCCCCTACCTTTTCTTTTATTTGGACTCCTGAAATAACTGTTCCTATTTGAGCCACTCTAACTTGCCTTTTTCCACGTCCTACCTTGAAAATCTAAACTTGGAATTCTTGAAGACTAGAACCATTGATCATTATCGAGAGTTTTCTCAAATGACTCCCGTCATTTGTGATGTAATTAACTATAGGGGCTTGCCTCTATAAGGAACTTGGAACCCAGGTAAAATAAAACCTATTTAATCTTTGTATTAAATAGGGGAATTTGTCGGTCATATATAAAAGATTCGCAGACCAAACGGATGTCACAATCTCTTAGTTTGCAGGATTGGGTCTATCGCCGAGGTCTACACTTATCTTTCGGGAGGGTATAGTATTCGCGGTATCAGACACGATTATGCAAACTATTGGACAAATGAGATCCACTTGGTCTCATTTTTCAAAAATTAAAACATACTACTTTTAAAACTCAAACTATATATATCTTTTATATTTAAATTAAATTTCAAAAATTATTTTCATATTTTCATATTTTCAAAATCTAAACAAATCAATCGAAAAAGTTGACCGACAGTTACCCAATCAAAATTTCTGTATAAATTTATATTATTAGTCATGAGCTAGCTTGTAATGATAGAAAGTCAAGAGTAATGGGTTACTTTTGACAAAATCAGAGAGGCCATTTTTCTTTCTATGGCTTGGTATTGGATAACTGGTCATTTCGTCTGCACATTTAGATGTATTTTAGCTCAACCACTACTTAAAGATGACAACTATGAAGCTCAAACATGATGTTCTACCGCTAATCATTGCAATAGCTAATGATGCCCTAGAAAATTATGGTGTTTTTGATTTACCGACCTTTCATGCTGCACATTTGTGCTGCATTTGTGTATCAAAATAAATAACTCATTTCTGACAACTGTTTTGGATGGTTTAAGTTCTTTTGGATAATCCTAAAATTATGATTTGTGCTTAACTTGCTTTCAGTGCGGCTGATTTTACATTTTATTCATCTTGTGTTAAGATCAAATACTAAGATTTGATTAAGAATGAGTGGTTGCTGAATTCAATAATAGTTGCTGAATTCAATGATAGTTGTCAGCCTGTGATTTACATTTGATGTTATAGGTTTAGGCTTATTATTTAACTTTTGAATGACTCAGGATTGTGTTTTTCATTACAACTTAAATGCACAATCCTATGAATCCATTGCTTAGCTGGACCAATCAAGCATGATCTTCTATCGTTTGGTTTTCGTTTCAAGATAACAATCACTTCCATTTATCTAGGCTAAAGGTTACCATAGGGTAGTTTTTTTTTTAATTAGTATATATATTTTTATTTCTTTTTTAGGTTTGTACTTGTCGGCCGTTTTATTGTTCAACTTAATTTTCGTAGTTTGAAAATGTGATGATTTTGTAATTTTGAATATAATTTTAATATAAATATAACTTTTTTAAAGAAGTAACATTTTAATTTTTAAAATAAGTGAAACCAAACGAATCTCACATTTTTAAATAGTTTAGATGATTTAAAACAATACTACAAGCAATACATTTATCCCGAAGAATAAATATATCACTTGTAATAGGGATTTAATCATCTAGACTAAACAATTTGTGACATCCGTTTGGTCTGCGAAATATTTTTATAAAAAGGCCAACAAGTTCCCATATCTAACATAAAAATTAAATAGGGTTTATTTTATCTGGGTTCCTGGTTCCCTATAGAGGCAAGTCCTTATAGTTAATTACATCTTAAATGATCGAAATCACTTAAGAAAACTCTCGATTAAGATCAGGTGGTGTTGCTTTCAAGATTTCAAAGTTTAGGTTTTCACGGTTGGACATAGGAAAATCAAATGAGAAAAATTCAAAATAGGAACAATTATTTAAGGAATCCAAAGGGAAGAAAAGTAGGGGATATCACAGATCCAGGAGAAACCCCGGAGATGTCCCAACTATCATAATGTTTGGCTTTATGTCTTTGAAATGATGTTTATTTGATATTTCAATCCTGCAAATTATTTGATTTAGGACTTATGTTTGCACGTCGGACTGTGCAAATAGCCTAAAAGACAGGAGGATTTACACCGTACCGTACTTTAACATCGGAATCCTAAAACGTTAGGACTTGTAATTGTACAACAAAGTTGTACAAAAAGCCTAAAGAATGATCCTATAGGTTGTTATTTAAACTAAAGATAATAATAGGTGATGTGAATGTGCTCATGTGATATGAAAATATTTCGTTGCTGCAGATTCGTCTTGAAGTTATCCCTTGGCTGCCCACGATGTTTGCTCCAAACTCCTCGTAGTAGCACCTCCTGGTTTAGTTTTAGTTTTGAAAATACGCCTAACCACTAGATTATCCTAATCTAAGGTATAGTGTTTCAAACTAACTAAGCATGCAGCGTGAAAGAAAAGTAAAATGCACTGTATAGTAAAGAGAAATGAAAATAATATAACATGCTAAGAGAAGAACATAACATGCTAGGGAAGTAGTATAACAGGCTATGAAAATAATATAACATGCTAAGAGAAGAACATAACATGCTAGGGAAGTAGTATAACAGGCTATGAAAATAATATAACATGTTTTAAAATAAAATGCTGTAATGTAAATTAAACCTGTACACCTGAGAGGTTCATTGCTTCTTTTAATTTAGCTATTATGTGCTGCATAAAAGAGGGAAGTATGACCTAAAAAAGACTTCATAGAGAAAAGATAAACAAATAAAATGAACCATACCACATATAAAGGACCAAGAACAGAAAATTTATATGTGGTATTGAAATGTTCCTAATTGCCAGAAGGATTTGAATGTAGGACAAATTCAAATCCCGGAGCATTGGGTTTCAGTTTTGGTCAAGTTAAGGTAAGAATTTCATTAGTTGATTTAATTAAATCAGTTATAAATCACAATCTAGTGCACCCTCATGCCTAGTGTCCTACTTATCTTCTAAACTGAGGTTAGATGTTTGGATTTCTTAAGGTCATTTGAAAATTAGGATGATAAACTATCTCTTAAGTTGTGCTTCTAAAATTTAGGATGCCTGCATTTTAGGTTAAACTTGAAGTATCCTAAAGTGTCTAATCTCAATTAAGTGTCTTTCCACTAA
>NW_018165317.1:491923-494956 GCF_001263595.1 Phalaenopsis equestris | reverse complement strand
AATATATGAATATTTGTGAAGAATTATAAAGTTTATGAAAGTTCTAAGGAAAAGGGCACATTGGGAAAGAATGTTGGAGGTTCAAATCAATCTCAAGGGGTGAACAAAAGAATCAACTTGAGAAGGAATGTCGAAGATTCGCATCCAACCTCAAAGCTAATCGAAGAATTATTCCTGTGGGAAGAGATGTGGCTCTATATGTAGAACCATCCAAACCTCGTATGCACCAGACAAAAGTCTGAGAAGAGTGTGGTTCTATAGAGCCAACTAACCTCTTCCACAAGAGGAAAAGGACCCAGCTTCAGACAAGTGCAGCATCTGTGTTTTCTAAGAACGATGTTGTCTTTAAAATACCACGATGCATAGTACTTCTTGAGGTACCATCCGTTGACTGCAGGTATGTGTAAAAATGATTCATTCTTTAAGGTACTTTCCGAATTATATTCTCCCAAGTACACATAAAGATGTGCTACCTCTAAGAACGTCACAGCTGGAGGGGCTGCAACTTCGTAGTCTCATTAGTAGTAGTTGTCGCTTGCTTTGACATTAGTTTTGTAAAAGTTCTTCTTGTCGTCTTTGAGGAATAATTCTGACTTTCTTTGAATTGCTGTTGGAGTTGTATTTGCTAAGCGTTGAAGGATTTGACTTCAGGGTTGAATTTCCATTAACTCCTAATATCATCATCTTTTTAATTCTTTATTTATGAGCCTAAGCAAATTTCAGAAACTTGGTCGTGCGATCAAAATATTTTTCACTTACCAAAGATATTTCTGAGTCAATTAATAACCAACCAAAAGACTCAAGATCGCTGAACTTTTTTCTGAGTATAATATCCGAAGAATTTCCTTAAGAGAGCATTTAAAGTCTCATTAATTAGGGAAAATTTGGACACCAATTTTTGATTGTACATCCACCTCAAGCTTCTTCTCAGGGAAATTTTTTCATTTCTTTTTTTTTCCGTCCCCTTTCTTTTTTTATTGAGAATTACTATATCTGGTAGAGCATGATTTAAAATTTAAAGATTTTGAATGTCTGATACCAATTATTGATTTTATGCTCACCTCAAGCTTCTTCTCAGGGGACTCTCTTCTCAGGGGACTATGTGGATTCTTTTCTTTTTGCTCCGTTTGTTTTCTGAGAATTACTATATCTGGTGGAACGTATGTTAAAGATTTTGAATGTCCAAACTCCTCCGGCTAATAATCCTTAAATATTTCTTAAGACAAATTTTAGAATATTATAACTCGTTCGAAAGTGAGGACCCAGTCACATGGTAAGAAATTAAAAGGCTCGTGATATCCCGAGTGAATTACTCGTATTTCAACCACACTATCTTATTTTGAAATCAGCTTAGGACCCAGTCCAAATTCCTTAAAATGGATGACTCAGTTATTAGGGCATTAATTTCCTTCTTTCCTGAAGTCATAGTCTCTTTCACAATGCTGGAATTTTTATCTTTGATTACTCCATCGATCGTCCTGTTGATGAACTCTGAATATTTTGTTAACCATTCTTCCCAAACATTGAACAATTTTGAAAAATAACAAGTTTTTTTTTCTTTATTTATTGCGGTGGGAGGGAAGGAACATACAAATATTGATATCACTAACATTCCTTTCGACAACAAAAGTAGTACAATAGTAATCAAAAGAAGTTACATTCTTCGAAAGCTGTACCGGAGTTAATCGGAACATTGGGATCGACCGAAATCATATTGACAAAACATTTTTCAGGTTCTTTTTAAATACTCTTCCGGGATCATTATGCTTTTATTCCTGAATTTCTCCTCAAACCAATCTTTAAAAGTGAAACAATCTTTTATGTTGTGTCCGATCAGCCTGTGATATGGACAATACCTTGGATGATCTTTTTTATCAACTTCATCTGTCTTCTTCGGTTCAGAGAGCTTGAATTCAGGTTCCTTTATCAAATTCTGAAACATCTGTTCGACTGCCTCATCCTTGAAAGGATATATCTTATGGATATATCTTATATATCTTATTCAAACGATTCTTTATGTTCGGAGGTTTCCCTTCATCTGTTTGACAAGCCATCTGCTGAAACGATTGTTGATCATTCCATCGAGGACGTTGATAGATATGTCTAGACTGTTCGACTTGAATATGCAACGGTCGTTTGCCCCTACCAACCATTGCTACTGTCCCAGATTTCTTCTCAGATGTTTTCAATGGCTCTAGCTTCCCAGTTTTCTCAAGAAAACCAATATGTTTCACTTCTTGAAGATTCCCAACTTTTCTAAGCAGCTTCTCGAATGTCTTAATGGTGAATCCCTTGAGTAAGAAACTCACTGGACCATGGATGTTCTTTAGAAGGATTTCGACTGCGTGTTCTCTTGGAGCTGTGGCTCACAGCTCATGCTCAAATTCCTCCATCGCAGAATGTAGTCCATCAATATTTCGACTGGCTTCTGTTGCTCGACCACAAGATCACCGACGGTGATATGGTGCCTAGCCCCAACAAACCGCTTAGCAAAGAGGTCTTCCAATTCCGAAAATGTTTTTACTGAGCCATTGGGCAGTTCAGCGTACCAGTCAAAAGCGATTCCCGAAAGACTGCTCACAAATTGACGACACAGCAACACATCACTATCCCCCGCGTTGCCACAACTTACTCAGAAGTGTGCAACATGCTGACGGGGATTTCCCGTTCCATCAAAGGTCTTGAACAACGGTGGTATGAAACCCTCAGGGTATTGAACATTATCAAATTCTTTAGGATAGGGTCTACCCTTTAGAATCAACGTCTCCCCTTTTGATTGAGTCAGAGCTTTTCTGGCCTGTTGTTCCACCATTTGGTTAATGTCTTTTTCTGATATTGATTCATGAATTGAGTCTTTCTTCGGTTGATCATCTTCATTGACCGAAGTGAATTCATTTTTACCATCGACGATCTGGACGCTTTCTGAATGGCTTGCCCCTGGGGGTACTACTGGCGGCGATTGTGATTGCCCTTGAATAGTGGCTATAGCGGGCGGCGTTTCTTCTAGTTGTTTTTTCTTCTGGGTGGTATGTT